>NW_021279918.1:0-2685 GCF_002162155.2 Triticum dicoccoides
GGCGAAATACTGGCATGCAAAGTGTCATCAGACACGGTCCCTTACTCAGAACTGTGTACAATATGTGAATATCACAAACGGTTCAGATAGCTTAACATGTGTGCGATGAGTTTGAACGTCAGAAATTTTGGTTCAATTTCCCTGGTTACAGTGCTCATCCACGTCATTGCATAATTTGGGTACACAAAGGAGACTACAGCACACCCACACTTCTTAATCGAGCAAGTTCAGCAATTAAACAGAGCTAGCTGGCCTAAAAATTACTATAACAAACTAAAGACCGACGCTCTTAATTAAACAAAACAAAGAGTACTACTACGGCTGGAGCTCGTCGATCTCTGCCGCCTCCTCCATGTCTGATGTCTACTACGCAGCCTTCTCCTTGTAGACGTTGTTGGGCCTCCAAGTGCAGAGGTTTGTAGGATAGTAGCAAATTTGCCTCAAGTGGATGACCTAAGGTTTATCAATCCGTGGGAGGCGTAGGATGAAGATGGTCTCTCTCAAGCAACCCTGCAACCAAATAACAAAGAGTCTCTTGTGTCCCCAACACACCCAATCCAATGGTGAATTGTATAGGTGCACTAGTTCGGCGAAGAGATGGTGATACAAGTTCAATATGGATGGTAGATATAGGTTTTTGTAATCTGAAAATATAAAAACAGCAAGGTAGAAAGTGGTAAAAGTGAGCGTAAACGGTATTGCAATGCTAGGAAACAAGGCCTAGGGTTCATACGTTCACTAGTGCAAGTTCTTTCAACAATAATAACATAATTGGATATATAACTATCCCTCAGCATGCAACAAAGAGTCACTCCAAATTCACTAATAGCGGAGAACAAACGAAGAGATTATTGTAGGGTACGCAACCACCTCAAAGTTATCCTTTCTGATCGATCTATTCATCTATTCAACCAACACAAAGTACTTCGAAGAGTGCCCCAAAGTTTCTACCGGAGAGTCAAGACGAAAACGTGTGCCAACCCCTATGCATAAGTTCATTGAACCCGCAAGTTGATCACCAAAAGATACAACAAGTGAATCAATAGAATACCCCATTGTTACCACAGGTATCCCACGCAAGACATACATCAAGTGTTCTCAAATCCTTAAAGACTCAATCCGATAAGATAACTTCAAAGGGAAAACTCAATCCATTACAAGAAGGTAGAGGGGGAGAAACATCATAAGGTCCAACTATAATAGCAACGCTTGCGATACATCAAGATTGTGCCAAATCAAGAACACGAGAGAGAGAGGGAGAGAGAGAGAGAGAGAGAGAGAGAGAGAGAGAGAGAGAGAGAGATCAAACACACAGCTACTGGTACACCCTCAGCCCCGAGGGTGAACTACTCCCTCCTCGTCATGGAGAGCGTCGGGATGATGAAGATGGGCACCGGTGAGGGATCCCCCCGCCCCTCCGGCAGGGTGCCGAAATAGGGTCCCAAGTGGTTTTTGGTGGCTACAGAGGCTTGCGATGGTGGAACTCCCGATCTATTGTGTTCCTCGAAGTTTTTAGGGTATATGGATATATATAGCCGAAAGAAGTCGGTCAGGGGGGCCACGGCGTGGGGGCGCGCCTCCCAGCCTTGTGCCTTCCTTGTTGCTTCCCTGACGTATACTCCAAGTCTCCTGGATTGCTTCCAAAAATAACTCTCCAAAAGGTTTCATTCCGTTTGGACTCCATTTGATATTCCTTTCCTTTGAAATACTAAAATAGGCAAAAAAAACAGCAATATGGGCTGGGCCTCCGGTTAATAGGTTAGTTCCAAAATAATTTAAAAGTGTATAGTAAAGCCCATTAAACATCCAAAACAGGTAATATAATAGCATGGAACAATCAAAAATAATAGATACATTGGAGACGTGTCAAGCATCCCCAAGCCTAATTCCTGCTCGTCCTCGAGTAGGTAAATGATAAAAATAGAATTTTTGATGTGGAATGCTACCTAGCATATTTCTCAATGTAATTTTCTTTATTGTGGCATGAATGTTCAGATCCAAATGATTCAAAATAAAAGTTCATATTGACATAAGAAATAGTAATACTTCAAGCATACTAACAAAGCAATCATGTCTTCTCAAAATAACATGGCTAAAGAAAGTCCATCCCTACAAAATCATATAGTTAGGCTATGTTTCATTTTCATCACACAAAATACTCCCATCATGCACAACCCCGGTTTCAGCCAAGCAAGTGGTTCATACTTTTTAACGCGCTTCAGCCCTTTTCAACCCTCACGCAATACATGAGCTTTAGCCATGGATATAGCACTATGGGTGGAATAGAATATGATGATGGAGGTTGTGTGGAGAAAAAAAAGAGAAAGTCTCACATTGACGAGGCTAATCAACGGGCTATGGAGATGCCCATCAATTGATGTCAACATGAGGAGTAGGGATTGCCATGCAACGGATGCACTAGAGCTATAAATGTATGAAAGCCCAACAAAAGAAACTAAGTGGGTGTGCATCCAACTTGCTTGCTCACGAAGACCTAGGGCATTTTGAGGAAGCCCATTGTTGGAATATACAAGCCAAGTTCTATAATGAAAAATTCCCACTAGTATATGAAAGTGACAACATAAGAGACTCTCTATATGAAGAACATGGTGCTACTTTGAAGCACAAGTGTGGAAAAGGATAGTAACATTGTCCCCCTTTTTTATTTTTGGCCTTTCTTTTTTT
>NW_021279919.1:0-885 GCF_002162155.2 Triticum dicoccoides
ATAGTGGAGGGGAGGGAGGGCATCCATACCTGAGCCCTTGGCGCCTCCCTCCCTCCCGTGACACCTCCTCCTCTCCCGTAGGTGCTTGGCGAAGCCCTGCAGGATTGCCACGCTCCTCCATCACCACCACGCCGTTGTGCTGCTGCTGGATGGAGTCTTCCTCAACCTCTCCCTCTCTCCTTGCTGGATCAAGGCGTGGGAGACATCGTCGAGCTGTACGTGTGTTGAACGCGGAGGTGCCGTCCGTTCGGCACTAGGATCATCGGTGATCTGAATCACGACGAGTACGACTCCATCAACCCCGTTCACTTGAACACTTCCGCTTAGCGATCTACAAGGGTATGTAGATGCACTCTCCTTCCCCTCGTTGCTAGTCTCTCCATAGATAGATCTTGGTGACACGTAGGAATTTTTTTTTGAATTTCTGCTACGTTCCCCAACAGTGGCATCATGAGCTAGGTCTATTGCGTAGATTCTTTGCACGAGTAGAACACAAAGTAGTTGTGGGCATCGATATTGTTCAATATGCTTGCCGTTACTAGTCTTATCTTGATTCGGCGGCATCGTGGGATGAAGCGGCCCGGACCAACCTTACACGTACGCTTACGTGAGACCGGTTCCACCGACAAACATGCACTAGTTGCATAAGGTGGCTGGCGGGTGTCTGTCTCTCCCACTTTAGTCGGATCGGATTCGATGAAAAGGGTCCTTATGAAGGGTAAATAGCAATTGGCATATCACGTTGTGGTTCATGCGTAGGTAAGAAACGTTCTTGCTAGAAACCCATAGCAGCCACGTAAAACATGCAAACAACAATTAGAGGACGTCTAACTTGTTTTTGCAGGGTATGCTATGTGATGTGATATGGCCAAAAAGGATGTGATG
>NW_021279920.1:0-877 GCF_002162155.2 Triticum dicoccoides
CTGCCTTGGGACGTCCTCCCACCTCCTTGGCCGCCACCCCTTGCTCCTATATAAGTAGATCCATCTAGTAGCTTTTCCTTGGGATTTGTTTAGTTAAAAGTTAGCCATTGCAACTTCGTGTACTTCGTTTGTGTCCAACGACCAGACCAAGACCGCTTACGGATCCCCACCTTTATCAATACTTCATATATACTCGCAATATTCAGATTGCTTTTATCATATTCTTGCTTGTTCTTCGATTGCTTGCAGGAATAGACCTTCGTGGTCAGGTTGATTATGCTCCGGCGTGGTCAATAACCTCTCGGAGTTGGTTTAGCGATTGCTAAGGCGCAACGTCGTGCACGTTTGTAGTCGGATCGTCAAAGTCGTCTCCACCAAATCGATAGTTATCATCTCATCGAAAGATCGGGACACCCCGCCTCTATCAAGGAACACGGCTTGCTCGGCGGAGGTCTGCTTCGCGACGTGGAGGTAGTCGTTGTTGTTGTTGTTGTTGGAGAGGTGCGTTAGCTGCAGCGGGTGGTGGTGGTGGAAGACGCGCGAGCAATTCATTAAACTTGTTATCGAGCTTTGTTTCAAACGTCTTCTCAAAGCCAGTGATCTTCTCCATGGCCTCTTCAAAATTGTTCAGCACATCTTGCACCTGTTCAGTCATCATTTGCTGAAACTTATCATGAAGCTCCTTGTTCGATAAATTCTCCCAGTCAATCTCGTCGGCTTGTGATCCTGGCATGGTTAGCAGCAATAGAAACACACAAGAATATGATCCTACAGACTACGAACAAGTGGTGGTGGTGGGTGTCACAAATCCGTCAAGCAAATCTCAAATTCTTACCAGTTCTTACCCAGCAGCAGGCGGTGATCGGCAACCGTTGTA
>NW_021279921.1:0-3362 GCF_002162155.2 Triticum dicoccoides
TGTTACATCACCTCCACTTGGGCCCATTGGCCTTGTACGACCTAGATTTAGTTTTAGGCTGCCTTGGGACGTCCTCCCACCTCCTTGGCCTCCACCCCTTGCTCCTATATAAGTAGATCCATCTAGTAGCTTTTCCTTGGGATTTGTTTAGTTAAAAGTTAGCCATTGCAACTTCGTGTACTTCGTTTGTGTCCAACGACCAGACCAAGACCGCTTACGGATCCCCACCTTTATCAATACTTCATATATACTCGCAATATTCAGATTGCTTTTATCATATTCTTGCTTGTTCTTCGATTGCTTGCAGGAATAGACCTTCGTGGTCAGGTTGATTATGCTCCGGCGTGGTCAATAACCTCTCGGAGTTGGTTTAGCGATTGCTAAGGCGCAACGTCGTGCACGTTTGTAGTCGGATCGTCAAAGTCGTCTCCACCAAATCGATAGTTATCATCTCATCGAAAGATCGGGACACCCCGCCTCTATTAAGTGGTATCAAGTGGTATTAGTTTTCAGGTTGCTCGGTGAGAATTTCCAGTTTTCCTAGGTTAGATTTACTTTCTTACCTATTGTCCAAGAAAAAGCCACAAAAAAGAGTTAGATCTATTCATCCTTGGTCCAAGCGAGTCTGAGCCTTTGCAATTTTCTTTTCATTGATTGCATAGTTGAATTATCGATTGCATCGTCGTGTCGAGTTGCTGGTCTTAGTGTCTAGTTCGTTTAGAGTTTCGAGTTCTGTTCACATTAGTCACGCCACCGCTGCATCATTATCTCTTCCGCTGTCCACCACCCATCCATCAATTTCCACCACGTGCTACCCACCATTCATTGTCATAATAATAGTTGAGATCGTTCACATCTTCACTTGATCCAATCTGCATCTTATCTAGTTTGTTTTGGAAAGAGGGAGAAAAAAAAGAGAGAAAAAAACGAGAGAAAAAAAGGAAAAAAAAGTCAGAGAAAAAAAAAGGAGAGAAAGAAAAAAAAAGTGTGAGGAAAAAAAAAGAGAGAAGAAAAAAAACAAAAAAAATCGGCACAAACTTTTTCAGAGGAAAGTTGGAGACAAAGTTGTTGATATATCCTGCTTGGCTGTTGTTTCACCTCATTATCTTCACTGCTGTTGTGATCTTCACTTATATCTTGCTGTCAAGAGCTACTTAGTATCCTTCATTGATGCTAGTTGTGCTACGCCGTGACCTCATTAGTGTTCTAGGCTCGCGTCTCTAGTCCGGTCTAGCCTAGGACCAGCACAGTACCGTTGTTGAGCGTTTATTCAACATTGCATCTTTGAATTGATTATTGCTAATCTTTTGCTACCATATATAGCCAACCCAGCTCCACATATTTCTACACCATGTATACGTACGCTCCCCTGGCAATCGCTTTACTCAATATTCGGAGTTACTTGACACCGCTGGTTGCCGATCACCGCCTGCTGCATGGTAAGAACTTGTAAGACATTGATATTTGCTTTACTGTGAGCGTTTTACCACCACATCCTAGTAGTTATAGGAACATTATTTTTGGGTTTTGTTTCTTGTTCTACTAATCATGACAGGATCCAGAGTCAATTCATGGGCTTTGTCGATCGCGGGAGACGTGCCACCACCTTTGCAAATACCACAACCGTCACGAGAGGTGCACAAACATCCAAATGCACATGATCAGGTTAATGTATCTATACCACCATTTAATGGCCGTTTTAAACCTGCTTTATATATTGAATGGGAGTTTGACATAAAAAATATATTTGCTTCCCATAATTTCGATGAACATAAAAAGGTTAAGGTTGCGGTTGGTTCTTTCACTGGTTATGCTTTGGTTTGGTGGAGTGAATATTGTCGGTTACACCCTGATTATATACCTACTACTTGGGATGATTTGAAACTTTCATGCGACATACTTTCGTCCCTGCTTATTATACTCGTGACATGATTAAGAAGTTGCAACACTTAAAACAAGGTAGTGATACTGTAACAAAATATTATGATGATTTACAAACTACCTTGTTGCATTCCTCTTTAGAAGAAAGTGAAGATGATTTTATGGATAGATTTTGGGGAGGATTAAACCGTGATATTCAAGAGATACTAATTCATGAAGAGTGTTATCCTATAGACCATTTGTTTCATCTTGCTTGCAAAGCTGAACAGGAAATTAAACGACGTGTTGGCCACGAGGAGAACAAGCGCATGGTGCACATTCCAAGAGTTGATATGATTGTTCCTTCAACTACTAGGCATACTATGACAACCACATCCGTTGTTGTCAGGACTACATCACCTCCACCATGTGACACATCGCCCCCGAGAGTGGCTTCATCATCTGAGTTGATCATAAGAGGTAATGACAAAGGTACTGATCTTCCATCTCAACATGAGAATGATGAATGCCTTGTCAATTTGAATGCACCATCTGATGAGCTACCCACTACTTTGATCACACCACCTATTTTAGAGGACTACGTTGATAATTTTACTTTGCCATGTGATCAAACAACTGAAATACCAACAATTTTGAGTGCACCCATTGAATTAACTATTGATGCAAAAGAACCAATGTTTAATCATTTTGATATGACCTCTAATCTTGGTGATGATTCTGTGTTGAATGACTTATTGCATGTTTGCTTATTTAAGCATGTTGTAGCATGTAAATTTGATGCAAGTAAGGTTTATTCACCAATGTTGGGATGGTTTAATGATGAACATTGTCAATCTTTTGAAATGAATAAGAGCTTCACTTATATGTGCAAACTGAGTTGCAATATTTTCATGCCTTCTACTTCTTGTGCTAATTTTTTGGCTTTAGATTTTATGAACTATGCAAGTTACTCATCTATTCATGTGTTATATATGCAAAAATCAAGGGAAGTAAAAATGGATGGCATATACATATACAACATGTACACCTTGTCTCTTTTGTTAGCCACATTTCAGATTAAGCAACGCCGAGGACGACTTTATTTTCAAGAAGGGGAGGATGATGAGGACATGACTACCTTGGATATGACCAAAAATATTGCATATATGCATATTTGTCAGGTGATTTCTAGTGCAAACTATTCAATAATCTATTTATGTTATCCAGAACAAAAATACTTCACACACTTTTGTGTTTTGTCTAATTGCAGGTGTATGGGACATTTGTACAATCCACATATGAAGATAAGGAAGAAAGAGATGTTTATTTGCTGTCCAAAAAGTTCTCTCACGTCACTTTTGGCCCAAGAGAAGATAGAGTCCAAGTCTCTCACGTTGTGGATTCAGATTCGGACTACACAGACATACCTGACTCAAAACGCACACAAGTTTTTCATACGGACTCCGAATTGGGTGATTCTTTTTTTGTTGGAAACTAGATTT
>NW_021279921.1:3888-53282 GCF_002162155.2 Triticum dicoccoides
GACCTAGATTTAGTTTTAGGCTGCCTTGGGACGTCCTCCCACCTCCTTGGCCGCCACCCCTTGCTCCTATATAAGTAGATCCATCTAGTAGCTTTTCCTTGGGATTTGTTTAGTTAAAAGTTAGCCATTGCAACTTCGTGTACTTCGTTTGTGTCCAACGACCAGACCAAGACCGCTTACGGATCCCCACCTTTATCAATACTTCATATATACTCGCAATATTCAGATTGCTTTTATCATATTCTTGCTTGTTCTTCGATTGCTTGCAGGAATAGACCTTCGTGGTCAGGTTGATTGTGCTCCGGCGTGGTCAATAACCTCTCGGAGTTGGTTTAGCGATTGCTAAGGCGCAACGTCGTGCACGTTTGTAGTCGGATCGTCAAAGTCGTCTCCACCAAATCGATAGTTATCATCTCATCGAAAGATCGGGACACCCCGCCTCTATTAAGTGGTATCATTATGCGAGAGAATGTAAATCTCCGCGTGTGATGATTGCTACCGCGGATGGTGGATATGAGTCTGCTAGTGACTATGATGAGGAGACTTTGGCTCTTATTACACGTGAAGAACATGGTGGAGATGATTCTGATCATGAGACGCAATACATGGCTCCTGAAGATGCTGACAGGTATGAATGTTTAGTTGCTCAACGTGTTTTGAGTGTGCAGATAACACAAGCTGAGCAAAATCAGAGGCACAATTTGTTCCATACCAAGGGAGTTGTGAAGGAACGTTCTGTGCGCGTCATCATAGACGGAGGGAGCTGCAACAACTTGGCTAGCATGGAGATGGTGGAGAAGCTTTCTCTCACCACAAGACCACATCCACATCCTTACTACATCCAATGGTTCAACAACAGCGGCAAGGTTAAGGTAACACGTACTGTTCGTGTGCATTTTAGTATCTCTACATATGCTGATTATGTTGATTGTGATGTGGTACCTATGCAAGCATGTTCCTTATTACTTGGTAGACCATGGCAATTTGATAAAAATTCTGTACACCATGGTAGAAACAATCACTATACTCTTGTTCATAAGCACAAAAATATTACTTTGCTTCCTATGACTCCTGATTCCATTTTGAAAGATGATATCAATAGAGCTAATAAAGCAAAACAGGAGACGAATAAGAGTGAAAATCAGATTGCGGCAAAAGAATTTGAGCAACAAATGAAGCCTAATAATAAACCATCTAGTGTTGCTTCTGAAATTAAATTGAAAAGTGCATGTTTATTTGCCACCAAATTTGATATTGATGAGCTAGATTTCAGCAAATCTGTTTGCTATGCTTTTGTGTGCAAAGAGGCATTATTTTCATTCGAGGACGTGCCTTCCTCTTTGCCTCCTGCTGTCACTAACATTTTGCAGGAGTTTGCTGACGTCTTTCCACAAGACGTGCCACCGGGATTACCGCGTATTCGAGGGATTGAGCATCAGATTGACTTAATTCCCGGTGCTTCACTGCCAAACCGTGCACCATATCGTACCAAACCAGAGGAGACGAAGGAGATTATGCGTCAAGTACAAGAGCTTCTCGACAAAGGTTATATACGCGAATCCCTTAGTCCTTGTGCTGTTCCTATTATTCTAGTGCCAAAAAAGGATGGTACATCACGTATGTGTGTTGATTGTAGAGGCATTAATAATATTACTATTCGTTATCGTCATCCTATTCCTAGGCTAGATGATATGCTTGATGAATTGAGTGGCTCTACAATATTCTCCAAAGTTGATTTGCGTAGTGGATACCATCAAATTCGTATGAAATTGGGAGATGAATGGAAAACAACATTCAAAACTAAGTTTGGATTATATGAGTGGTTAGTCATGCCTTTTGGGTTAACTAATGCACCTAGTACTTTCATGAGATTAATGAACGAAGTTTTACGTGCTTTCATTGGACGATTTGTGGTAGTTTACTTTGATGACATATTGATTTATAGCAGATCTTTGGAAGAACATTTGGAACATTTACCTGCTGTTTTTATTGCTCTACGTGATGCACGTTTGTTTGGTAACCTTGGGAAGTGCACCTTTTGCACCGACCGAGTATCTTTTCTTGGCTATGTTGTTACTCCACAGGGAATTGAAGTTGATAAAGCCAAGATTGAAGCTATTGAGAGTTGACCGCAGCCCAAAACGGTCACACAAGTGAGGAGTTTTCTTGGCCTCGCTGGATTCTATAGGCGTTTTGTGAGAGATTTCAGCACCATTGCTGCACCTCTCAATGAGCTTACAAAGAAAGATGTGCCTTTTCTTTGGGGTACCGCACAAGAAGAAGCCTTCTCGGTATTGAAAGATAAGTTGACACATGCTCCTTTACTCCAACTTCCTGATTTTAATAAGACTTTTGAGCTTGAATGTGATGCTAGTGGAATTGGATTAGGCAGTGTGTTATTACAAGATGGCAAACCTGTTGCATACTTTTCTGAAAAATTGAGTGGGCCTAGTCTGAATTATTCTACTTATGATAAAGAATTATATGCTCTTGTTCGGACTTTAGAAACATGGCAACATTATTGATAGCCCAAATAATTTGTTATACATTCTGATCATGAATCTTTGAAACATATTAAAAGTCAAGCTAAACTTAATCGTAGACATGCTAAATGGGTTGAATTCATTGAGACTTTTCCTTATGTCATTAAACACAAGAAGGGAAAAGAAAATGTTATTGCTGATGCATTGTCTCGCCGCTATACTATGCTTTCACAACTTGACTTCAAAATATTTGGTTTGGAGACCATCAAAGATCAATATGTGCATGATGCTGATTTTAAAGATGTAATGCAGAATTGTAAAGAAGGAAGAATGTGGAACAAGTTCGTCGTTAACGATGGATTTGTGGTTCGTGCTAACAAGCTATGCATTCCAGCTAGCTCCGTTCGTCTTTTGTTGTTGCAGGAGGCGCATGGAGGAGGATTAATGGGACACTTTGGCGTGAAGAAGACGGAGGACGTACTTGCTACACATTTCTTTTGGCCAAAGATGAGACGGGATGTTGAGCGTTTTATTGCTCGATGCACTACATGTCAAAAAACTAAGTCACGACTCAATCCTCATGGCTTATATATGCCTTTGCCTGTACCTAGTGTTCCTTGGGAGGATATGTCCATGGACTTCGTTTTAGGTTTACCTCGAACAAAGAAGGGGAGGGATAGCATATTTGTTGTTGTGGATAGATTCTCGAAAATGGCACACTTTATACCATGTCATAAAAGCGATGATGCTGTTAATGTTGCTGATTTGTTCTTTCGTGAAATTATTCGCTTGCATGGTGTGCCAAATACTATTGTTTCAGATCGTGATACTAAATTTCTTAGCCACTTTTGGAGATGTTTATGGGCTAAGTTGGGGACTAAACTGCTTTTTAGTACTACTTGTCACCCCCAAACTAATGGACAAACTGAAGTAGTCAATAGAATGTTGTCTACTATGCTTAGGGCTGTTTTGAAGAATAATAAGAAAATGTGGGAGGAATGCTTGCCTCATATTGAATTTCCTTATAATCGTTCATTGCATTCTACTACTAAGATGTGCCCTTTTGAAGTTGTGTATGGTTTCCTACCTCGTGCACCTATTGATTTGTTGCCTCTTCCATCTTCGGAGAAGGTTAATTTTGATGCTAAACAACGTGCTGAATTGATTTTAAAAATGCATGAGTTAACTAAGGAAAACATTGAGCATATGAATGCTAAATATAAACTTGCTGGAGATAAGGGTAGAAAACATGTTGTGTTTGCACCTGGAGAACTTGTTTGGTTACATTTGCGTAAGGTTAGATTTCCTGATTTGCGCAAATCAAAGCTAATGCCACGTGCTGATGGTCTGATGAGGACATCAATACCATTGTTACACCCACAGCCCCTACTGCTACATATACGGGACCAATTACTAGAGCTCGCGCACGCCAATTAAATTATCAGGTACTTCCGTTTCTTGGTAATGATTCTAATGTTCATGAGAATATGATGCTGCCTAAATTGGATACATTTGTTTTGCTTACAAATGAAGGGCCTAGCTTGAAGAAGGATGAACATTGGAGCAAGAACAAGCATGGAGATGATGCCATGCGCAAGGTGATGAGGACATGACTACCTTGGATATGACCAAAAATATTGCATATATGCATATTTGTCAGGTGATTTCTAGTGCAAACTATTCAATAATCTATTTATGTTATCCAGAACAAAAATACTTCACACACTTTTGTGTTTTGTCTAATTGCAGGTGTATGGGACATTTGTACAATCCACATATGAAGATAAGGAAGAAAGAGATGTTTATTTGCTGTCCAAAAAGTTCTCTCACGTCACTTTTGGCCCAAGAGAAGATAGAGTCCAAGTCTCTCACGTTCTGGATTCAGATTCGGACTGCACAGACATACCTGATTCAAAACGCACACAAGTTTTTCATATGGACTCCGAATTGGGTGATTCTTTGTTTGTTGGAAACTAGATTTCGTGCACTTTCCAACCCAATTGGAATCACCTTCAAATTCGTCCGGAGCGTTGAGTTGTGGACGAAACAATCTGATGTTGTAGCAAAATCCGAGTCAAACTACAAGTCCAAAGGTGTTACATCACCTCCACTTGGGCCCATTGGCCTTGTACGACCTAGATTTAGTTTTAGGCAGCCTTGGGACGTCCTCCCACCTCCTTGGCCGCCACCCCTTGCTCCTATATAAGTAGATCCATCTAGTAGCTTTTCCTTGGGATTTGTTTAGTTAAAAATTAGCCATTGCAACTTCATGTACTTCGTTTGTGTCCAACGACCAGACCAAGACCGCTTACGGATCCCCACCTTTATCAATACTTCATATATACTCGCAATATTCAGATTGTTTTTATCATATTCTTGCTTGTTCTTCGATTGCTTGCAGGAATAGACCTTCGTGGTCAGGTTGATTGTGCTCCAGCGTGGTCAATAACCTCTCGGAGTTGGTTTAGCGATTGCTAAGGCGCAACGTCGTGCACGTTTGTAGTGGGATCGTCAAAGTCATCTTCACCAAATCGATAGTTATCATCTCATCGAAAGATTGGGACACCCCCGCCTCTATCACAAGGGGAACAAGAACGGAGTTACAAGTGATGATTTCAGGACTTTGAAGCCACCATAATGGGTGCATGAAGCCTTGGACGAAATATACAAGATGCCACTTCATAAATTTCGTCCCGAGGCTATTATAGGTGCTGCGTCACCTTTTTATTGGGCCAGGCCCATATAATTTCGAAATACATAAGTATAGGCTATTTTTAGAGTCCGTATGTGTGGGGAAACAAGAGATAGGGTTGATTTCGGACCCCTCCACCAAGGGCCACGAAATTCCCCCTCTCTTCCTCCATATATACAGCCCTTAGGGCACCGTTTAGACTTTGGGTTTTATTTAGATTAAAAGTTCGCCATAGCTGCAACTTCGCGTACTTCGTTTGTGTTCAACGACCAGACAAAGGCGTCACAGAACCCCACCTTGATCAATAAAGCTTTCATCTTATATTCGCAATATCCAGATTGCAATCTTAGTTTCTTGCTTGTTCTTCGTTTGCTCGCAGGAAACAGACCCTCGTGGTCAGGTTGATCATGCTCCGGCGTGGTCAATAACCTCTCGAAGTTGGTTTAGCGATTGCTAAGGCGCGACGTCCTCGCACGTTCGTAGTCGGGTCGTCAAAGTCGACTTCCACCAAAGCGATATCCATCATCTCATCGAAAGACGGGACACCTTTGCCTCTATCAAGTGGTATCAGATTTCCAGGTTGCTCGGTGAGATTTTACAGTTTTTCATAGTTTAGATCGAGTCTATTCTTCATACCTATAGTCCACGAAAAAGCCAAAAAAAAATTAGGGTTAGTTCATCCCATCCGAACCAATCTGAGCCTTGCATAATCTTTTCTGTATTTGCTTTGTTGAATTTGCGGTTGCATCGTCGTGTCTAGTTGCTGGTCTTAGCGTCTAGTCTTTTAGTGTTTCGAGTTCTGTTCACAGGTTGTCACGTCGCCGCTGCCATAGATCACCATCGCATCATCATCGTCGCTGTTGCCATAGACCACCACCACATATTCACCGCCAATCCGAATCCATATACGCCACCACATATCCGCCGCCATCACGCCAATCCGAGTTCACCTGCAACATATATCCGCCATCTGTCCGTGTTCCACCAGATTCCACTCCGCCACCAGTCCGAGTTCCACCAGATTCATCTCCGCCACCAGTCCGAGTTCCACCAGATTCATCTCCGCCACCAGTCCTAGTCCGAGTCCAGTAATTGTTGCATTGTTCTCGATTTCCAGATCACGGGATACTCCGAGTCGTGACAGATAAGGACTCCGCAACTTCCGAGCCATCCGCAGAAGAAAAATAGTTCCAATTTCAAAAAAAAACCTATGTCTGGAAAATTCTGGCTAGGCAGTTTTTAGACCATTTGTAGACTTTTTCGAAAAAAATTTGTTGCGGAGCAAAAAAAAAGAGAAAAAAAAAGTGCAAAAAAAAAGAGAAAAAAAAGTGTGCTCCTCCCTTGTTTACGTGCCGCGCCGTGATTTTGTTGGTGTTCTAGGCTCGCGTCTCTAGCACAGTCTAGCCTAGGACCAGCACAGTACCGTCGTTGAGCGTTTATTCAACTTTGCATCTCTGAATTGATTATTGCTGACCCTTTTTGCTACCATATTATAAGCCATCCCAGCTCCACATACATCTACGTCGTGCGTTTGACTCTCCCTGGTAATCGCTCTATCCAAGCTTTAAGAGTTTTGACTACAACGGTTGCCAATCACCGCCTGTTGCTGGGTAAGAACTGGTAAGAATTTGAGTTTTGCTTGACGGATTTGTGACACCCACCACCACCACTTGTTCGTAGTCTGTAGGATGATATTCTTGTGTGTTTCTATTGCTGCTAACCATGCCAGGATCACAAGCCGACGAGATTGACTGGGAGAATTTATCGAACAAGGAGCTTCATGATAAGTTTCAGCAAATGATGACTGAACAGGTGCAAGATGTGCTGAACAATTTTGAAGAGGCCATGGAGAAGATCACTGGCCTTGAGAAGACGTTCGAAACAAAGCTCGATAACAAGTTTAATGAATTGCTCGCGCGTCTTCCACCACCACCACCCGCTGCACCTAACACACCTCTCCAACAACAACAACAACAACGACTACCTCCACGTCGCGAAACAGACCTCCACCGAGCAAGTCGTGTTCCTCTTGCATTTGGCCAAACTGTTGGTGCTGCTGTTGATACTTCTGTGGCTCCTGCTGCTGATGCGGAGGAGGATGATTATGTGGGAGATTATGAGGATGAGGTTGATCAAAATCAGCACTACGTGCAGCCACCTGTACCACCACTAGCAGGTCGACCTTAGGTATATATTCGTAATGGTAGGCCTGCACCACCACCTCAGGTACAAGATGATGTCCATATTCCTAAACTGAAATTGAATATTCCACCATTTGAGGGTAGATATGTTCCTGATATATATCTTACTTGGGAGTTAGAAACTGAACAACGATTTACATGTTTACAATATCCTGAGGAGAGACGAGTTGCTGCTGCTGTTTGTGCTTTCACTAGTTTTGCATGTGTATGGTGGTCTGAACATTGTAGATTATATCCTATTCCAACTACTTGGGCTGCTTTGAAAACTGCTATGCGTACGCGTTGGGTTCCACCATATTATCGACGTGAATTGCTTCAAAAATTGCAGCGTTTATGACAAGGGAAAAATTCTGTAGAAGAATATTATCAGGAATTACAAACTGGCATGATTAGATGTGGTATTGTTGAGGAGAATGAAGCTATGCTTGCACGTTTTCTGGGTGGATTAAATAGAGAGATTCAGACCATTCTAGACTATAAGGAGTATACTAATATCACTCGTTTATTCCATTTTGCTTGTAAAGCTGAACGTGAAGTGCAGGATCGACAAGCATTGGGGCAAACTAACTTTTCTGCAGGCCGACCTTCATCATGGACACCACGTGCATCTTCTACTTCAACTGCACCAGCACCTCCATCCGGTGCCACCTCCAGCCGTGATACAAGAAAACAGGCACAACCACCATTATCTGCCAAGAGCGCACCTGCGGGGCCTGCACAGCGTTCTTCTTCTTCCATGGCATCAACATGGCACACAAGTGATATTATTTGTCGTCGTTGTAAGGGAGGAGGTCATTATGCGAGAGAATGTTAATCTCCGCGTGTGATGATTGCTACCGCGGATGGTGGATATGAGTCTGCTAGTGACTACGATGAGGAGACTTTGGCTCTTATTACACGTGAAGAACATGGTGGAGATGATTCTGATCATGAGACGCAATACATGGCTCCTGAAGACGCTGACAGGTATGAATGTTTAGTTGCTCAACGTGTTTTGAGTGTGCAGATCACACAAGCTGAGCAAAATCAGAGGCACAATTTGTTCCATATCAAGGGAGTTGTGAAGGAACGTTCTGTGCGCGTCATCATAGACGGAGGGAGCTGCAACAACTTGGCTAGCATGGAGATGGTGGAGAAGCTTTCTCTCACCACAAGACCACATCCACATCCTTACTACATCCAATGGTTCAACAACAGCGGCAAGGTTAAGGTAACACGTACTGTTCGTGTGCATTTTAGTATCTCTACATATGCTGATTATGTTGATTGTGATGTGGTACCTATGCAAGCATGTTCCTTATTACTTTGTAGACCATGGCAATTTGATAAAAATTCTGTACACCATGGTAGAAACAATCACTATACTCTTGTTCATAAGGATAAAAATATTAGTTTGCTTCCTATGACTCCTGATTCCATTTTGAAAGATGATATTAATAGAGCTAATAAAGCAAAACAGGAGACGAATAAGAGTGAAAATCAGATTGTGGCAAAAGAATTTGAGCAACAAATGAAGCCTAATAATAAACCATCTAGTGTTGCTTCTGAAATTAAATTGAAAAGTGCATGTTTATTTGCCACCAAATCTGATATTGATGAGCTAGATTTCAGCAAATCTGTTTGCTATGCTTTTGTGTGCAAAGAGGCATTATTTTCATTCGAGGACGTGCCTTCCTCTTTGCCTCCTGCTGTCATTAACATTTTGCAGGAGTTTGCTGACGTCTTTCCACAAGACGTGCCACCGGGATTACCGCCTATTCGAGGGATTGAGCATCAGATTGACTTAATTCCCGGTGCTTCACTGCCAAACCGTGCACCATACCATACCAATTCAGTGGAGACGAAGGAGATTATGCGTCAAGTACAAGAGCTTCTCGACAAAGGTTATATACGCGAATCCCTTAGTCCTTGTGCTGTTCCTATTATTCTAGTGCCGAAAAAGGATGGTACATCACGTATGTGTGCTGATTGTAGAGGCATTAATAATATTACTATTCGTTATTGTCATCCTATTCCTAGGCTAGATGATATGCTTGATGAATTGAGTGGCTCTACAATATTCTCCAAAGTTGATTTGCGTAGTGGATACCATCAAATTCGTACGAAATTGGGAGATGAATGGAAAACAGCATTCAAAACTAAGTTTGGATTATATGAGTGGTTAGCCATGCCTTTTGGGTTAACTAATGCACCTAGTACTTTCATGAGATTAATGAACGAAGTTTTACGTGCTTTCATTGGACGATTTGTGGTAGTTTACTTTGATGACATATTGATTTATAGCAGATCTTTGGAAGAACATTTGGAACATTTACGTGTTGTTCTTATTGCTCTACGTGATGCACGTTTGTTTGGTAACCTTGGGAAGTGCACCTTTTGCACCGATCGAGTATCTTTTCTTGGCTATGTTGTTACTCCACAGGGAATTGAAGTTGATAAAGCCAAGATTGAAGCTATTGAGAGTTGACCGCAGCCCAAAACGGTCACACAAGTGAGGAGTTTTCTTGGCCTCGCTGGATTCTATAGGCGTTTTGTGAGAGATTTCAGCACCATTGCTGCACCTCTCAATGAGCTTACAAAGAAAGATGTGCCTTTTCTTTGGGGTACCGCACAGGAAGAAGCCTTCTCGGTATTGAAAGATAAGTTGACACATGCTCCTTTACTCCAACTTCCTGATTTTAATAAGACTTTTGAGCTTGAATGTGATGCTAGTGGAATTGGATTAGGCAGTGTGTTATTACAAGATGGCAAACCTGTTGCATACTTTTCTGAAAAATTGAGTGGGCCTAGTCTGAATTATTCTACTTATGATAAAGAATTATATGCTCTTGTTCGGACTTTAGAAACATGGCAACATTATTTATGTCCCAAATAATTTGTTATACATTCTGATCATGAATCTTCGAAACATATTAAAAGTCAAGCTAAACTGAATCGTAGACATGCCAAATGGGTTGAATTCATTGAGACTTTTCCTTATGTCATTAAACACAAGAAGGGAAAAGAAAATATTATTGCTGATGCATTGTCTCGCCGCTATACTATGCTTTCACAACTTGTGATGAGGACATCAATACCATTGTTACGCCCACAGCCCCTACTGCTACATATACGGGACCAATTACTAGAGCTCGCGCACGCCAATTAAATTATCAGGTACTTTCGTTTCTTGGTAATGATTCTAATGTTCATGAGAATATGATGCTGCCTAAATTGGATACATTTGTTTTGCTTACAAATGAAGGGCCTAGCTTGGAGAAGGATGAACATTGGAGCAAGAACAAGCATGGAGATGATGCCATGCGCAAGGGGAACAAGAACGTAGTTACAAGTGATGATTTCAGGACTTTGAAGCCACCACAATGGGTGCATGAAGCCTTGGACGAAATATACAAGATGCCACTTCATAAATTTCGTCCCGAGGCTATTATAGGTGTTGCGTCACCTTTTTATTGGGCCAGGCCCATGTAATTTCGAAATACATAAGTATAGGCTATTTTTAGAGTCCGTATGTGTGGGGAAACCAGAGATAGGGTTGATTTCGGACCCCTCCACCAATGGCCACGAAATTCCCCCTCTCTTCCTCCATATATACAGCCCTTAGGGCACTGTTTAGACTTTGGGTTTTGTTTAGAATAAAAGTTCGCCATAGCTGCAACTTCGCGTACTTCGTTTGTGTTCAATGACCGGACAAAGGCGTCACAGAACCCCACCTTGATCAATAAAGCTTTCATCTTATATTCGCAATATCCAGATTGCAATCTCAGTTTCTTGCTTGTTCTTCGTTTGCTCGCAGGAAACAGACCCTCGTGGTCAGGTTGATCGTGCTCCGGCGTGGTCAATAACCTCTTGGAGTTGGTTTAGCGATTGCTAAGGCGCGACGTCCTCGCACGTTCGTAGTCGGATCGTCAAAGTCGACTGCCACCAAAGCGATATCCATCATCTCATCGAAAGACGGACACCTTTGCCTCTATCAAGTGGTATCAGAGTTCCAGGTTGCTCGGTGAGATTTTATAGTTTTTCGTAGTTTAGATCGAGTCTGTTCTTCATACCTACAGTCCACAAAAAAGCCACACAAAAAATTAGGGTTAGTTCATCATATCCGAACCAATCTGAGCCTTTGCATAATCTTTTTAGGGTTTTGCTTTGTTGAATTTGCGGTTGCATCATCGTGTCTAGTTGCTGGTCTCAGAGTCTAGTCTTTTAGAGTTTCGAGTTCTGGTCATAAGTTGTCACGCCGCCGCCGCACCATCATCATCGCCCCTGCCATCTACCACCACCGCTTATCCGCCACCGCTTCGAATCCGTATCCATATACCACCACAACTGTCATATACCACCACCGCTGCCATCTACCACCATATATCCACCACCAATCCGAGTTCTTGTCATACTAGGTTTGTTTTCGAGATCTATCTAGTTTCCGATTCGTGTTTCCTTGCCGGAGTAGGTTTCGGAAAAAAAAGAGTCGGGAAACCACGCTCCGTTTAGGCCCAAAAATTTTCAAAAACGCATTTTTCGAAAAAATTTCTGGCTATCCTATTTTTAGGTGTTTCTGAGTGTTTTGAGACAGGTGCCGTTGTAGGAAGTTTTTTTTGACCCGTTTCCAGTTTTTGGGTCCGGGCAGTCAAAAAAAAAAATTGGTCGAAACAATTTCGTGTCCATCCTGTCAGTTTGAGCTAGGAAGAGTTTTGAGACACTCGCCATTATAGTGATTTTTCGCAAAAAAAAGCAGCGCAGAAAAAAAGAGCGCAAAAAAAAAGAGCGAAAAAAAATTCAGAGTGTGCTTTTCCCTTGTTTACGTGCCGCGCCGTGATTTTGTTGGTGTTCTAGGCTCGCGTCTCTAGCACAGTCTAGCCTAGGACCAGCACAGTACCGTCGTTGAGCGTTTATTCAACTTTGCATCTCTGAATTGATTATTGCTGACCCTTTTTGCTACCATATTATAAGCCTTCCCAGCTCCACATTCATCTACGTCGTGCGTTTGACTCTCCCTGGTAATCGCTCTATCCAAGCTTTGAGAGTTTTTGACTACAACGGTTGCCGATCACCGTCTGCTGCTGGGTAAGAACTGGTAAGAATTTGAGATTTGCTTGACGGATTTGTGACACCCACCACCACCTCTTGTTAGTAGTCTGTAGGATCATATTCTTGTGTGTTTCTATTGCTGCTAACCATGCCAGGATCACAAGCCGACGAGACTGACTGGGAGAACATGACGAATAAGGATTTGCATGATAAATTTCAGCAAATGATGAGTGAACAGGTGCAAGACGTGCTAAACAGATTTGAAGAGGCCATGGAGAAGATAGATGGCATGGAGAAGACGTTCGAAACAAAGCTCGATAACAAGTTTAATGAATTGCTCGCGCGTCTTCCACCACCACCACCCGCTGCACCTAACACACCTCTCCAACATCAACAACAACGACTACCTCCACGTCGCGAAATAGACCTCCGCCGAGCGAGCCGTGTTCCTCTTGCGTTTGGCCAAACTATTGGTGCTACTGTTAATACTTCTGTGGCTCCTGCTGCTGATGCGGAGGAGGATGATTATGTGGGAGATTACGAGGATGAGGTTGCTCAAAATCAGAACTACGTGCAACCACCAGCACCACCACCAGTAGGTCGACCTCAGGTATATATTCGTAATGGTAGGTGATAGAGGCGAGGGTCCCGATCTTTCAATGAGATGATAACTATCGATTTGGTGGAGACGACTTTGACGATCCGACTACAAACGTGCACGACGTTGCGCCTTAGCAATCGCTAAACCAATCTCCTGAGGTTACTGACGATGCTGGAAGCACGGTCAGCCTGACCACGAAGGTCTATTCCTGCAAGCAATCGAAGAACGAGCAAGAATATGATAAAGCAATCTGAATATTGCAAATATATATGAAGTATTGATAATGGTGGGGATCCGGAAGCGGTCTTGGTCTGGTCGTTGGACACAAACGAAGTACACGAAGTTGCAATGGCTAACTTTTAACTAAACAAATCCCAAGGAAAAAAGCTACTAGATGGATCTACTTATATAGGAGCAAGGGGTGGCGGCCAAGGAGGTGGGAGGATGTCCCAAGGCAGCCTAAAACTAAATCTAGGTCGTACAAGGCCAATGGGCCCAAGTGGAGGTGATGTAACACCTTTGGACTTATAGTTTGACTCGGATTCTGCTGCAGCATCAGATTGTTTCGTCCATAACTCAACGCTCCGGACGAATTTGAAGGTGATTCCAATTGGGTTGGAAAGTGCACGAAATCTAGTTTCCAACAGAAAAAGAATCACCCAATTTGGAGTCCGTATGAAAAACTTGTGTGCATTTTGAGTCAGGTATGTCTGTGCAGTCCGAATCTGAATCCAGAACGTGAGAGACTTGGACTCTATCTTCTCTTGGGCCAAAAGTGACGTGAGAGAACTTTTTGAACAACAAATAAACATCTCTTTCTTCCTTATCTTCATATGTGGATTGTACAAATGTCCCATACACCTGCAATTAGACAAAACACAAAAGTGTGTGAAGTATTTTTGTTCTGGATAACATAAATAGATTATTGAATAGTTTGCACTAGAAATCACCTGACAAATATGCATATATGCAATATTTTTGGTCATATCCAAGGTAGTCATGTCCTCATCATCCTCCCCTTCTTGAAAATAAAGCCGTCCTCGGCGTTGCTTAATCTGAAATGTGGCTAACAAAAGAGACAAGGTGTACATGTTGTATATGTATATGTCGTCCATTTTTACTTCCCTTGATTTTTGCATATATGACACATGAATAGATGAGTAACTTGCATAGTTCATAAAATCTAAAGCCAAAAAATTAGCACAAGAAGTAGAAGGCATGAAAATATTGCAACTCAGTTTGCACATATAAGTGAAGCTCTTATTCATTTCAAAAGATTGACAATGTTCATCATTAAACCATCCCAACATTGGTGAATAAACCTTACTTGCATCAAATTTACATGCTACAACATGCTTAAATAAGCAAACATGCAATAAGTCATTTAACACAGAATCATCACCAAGATTAGAGGTCATATCAAAATGATTAAACATTGGTTCTTTTGCATCAATAGTTAATTCAATGGGTGCACTCAAAATTGTTGGTATTTCAGTTGTTTGATCACATGGCAAAGTCAAATTATCAATGTAGTCCTCTAAAATAGGTGGTGTGATCAAAGTAGTGGGTAGCTCATCAGGTGGTGCATTCAAATTGACAAGGCATTCATCATTCTTATGTAGAGATGGAAGATCAGTACCTTTGTCATTACCTCTTATGATCAACTCAGATGATGTAGCCACTCTCGGGGGCGATGTGTCACATGGTGGAGGTGATGTAGTCCTGACAACAACGGATGTGGTTGTCATAGTATGCCTTGTAATTGAAGGAACAATCATATCAACTCTTGGAATGTGCACCGTGCGCTTGTTCTCCTCGTGGCCAACACGTCGTTTTATTTCCTGTTCAGCTTTGCAAGCAAGATGAAACAAATGGTCCATAAGATAACACTCTTCATGAATTAGTATCTCTTGAATATCACGGTTTAATCCTCCCCAAAATCTATCCATAAAATCATCTTCACTTTCTTCTAAAGAGGAATGCAACAAGGTAGTTTGTAAATCATCATAATATTTTGTTACAGTTTCACTACCTTGTTTTAAGTGTTGCAACTTCTTAATCATGTCACGAGTATAATAAGCAGGGACGAAAGTATGTCGCATGGCAAGTTTCAAATCATCCCAAGTAGTAGGTATATAATCAGGGTGTAACCGACAATATTCACTCCACCAAACCAAAGCATAACCAGTGAAAGAACCAACCGCAACCTTAACCTTTTTATGTTCATTGAAATTATGGGAAGCAAATATATTTTTTATGTCGAACTCCCATTCAATATATAAAGCAGGTTTAAAATGGCCATTAAATGGTGGTATAGATACATTAACCTGATCATGTGCATTTGGATGTTTGTGCACCTCTCGTGACGGTTGTGGTATTTGCAAAGGTGGTGGCACGTCTCCCGCGATCGACAAAGCCCATGAATTGACTCTGGATCCTGTCATGATTAGTGGAACAAGAAACAAAACCCAAAAATAATGTTCCTATAACTACTAGGATGTGGTGGTAAAACGCTCACAGTAAAGCAAATATCAATGTCTTACAAGTTCTTACCATGCAGCAGGCGGTGATCGGCAACCAGCGATGTCAAGTAACTCCGAATATTGAGTAAAGCGATTGCCAGGGGAGCGTACGTATACACGGTGTAGAAATATGTGGAGCTGGGTTGGCTATATATGGTAGCAAAAGATTAGCAATAATCAATTCAAAGATGCAATGTTGAATAAACGCTCAACGACGGTACTGTGCTGGTCCTAGGCCAGACCGGACTAGAGACGCGAGCCTAGAACACTAATGAGGTCACGGCGTAGCACAACTAGCATCAATGAAGGATACTAAGTAGCTCTTGACAGCAAGATATAAGTGAAGATCACAACGGCAGTGAAGATAATGATGAAAAACAACTTCCAAGCAGGATATACAACAACTCTCTCTCCAACTTTCCTCTTGAAAAGTTTGAGACAATTTTCTGATAAATTCTTTCAAAGAATGCTACTAACTCAAGCTTTCCAATGCAAAAAGAATCACTCAATTCCGAGTTGATATGAGGAGTCAAAGAATTCTAAAACTGGCCTGAAAAATTGGAACAAGTTGTGTTCATGAACTTCGGAGGGCAAAAAGACCTATTTAGAAGCCGATTTTGAGGTGTCAAATATTGAACAAGCTTCTGCAACTATTTAGATGCGGCTCGTCGCTATCTTCAATTTGAGTACTCACGGAGCCAAAACTGACTTCGTATGAGGAAGATACACCTGTTTTACTGAACAGTGCGCAAAACAGATTCCAATCCGAATTCAGGTACGAGATTGATTCTAGATAGAGCCATTTTTTTTTTCTTCTCTCTTTTTTTTTCTCACGCCTTTTTTTTATTTTTCTTCTCCCTCTTTTTCTTTTTTTTTCTTTCCTTTTTTCTCTCTTTTTTTTTCTTTATCTTCTTTTTCTCCCTCTTTCCAAGATAAACTAGATAAGATGCAGATTCGATCAAGTGAAGATGTGAACGATCTCAACTATTATTATGACAATGAATGGTGGGTAGCACGTGGTGGAAATTGATGGATGGGTGGTGGACAGCGGAAGAGATAATGATGCAGCGGTGGCGTGACTAATGTCAACAGAACTCGAAACTCTAAACGAACTAGACACTAAGACCAGCAACTCGACACGACGATGCAACCGATAATTCAACTATGCAAGCAATGAAAAGAAAATTGCAAAGGCTCAGACTGGCTTGGACCAAGGATGAATAGATCTAACTCTTTTTTGTGGCTTTTTCTTGGACAATAGGTAAGAAAATAAATCTAATCTAGGAAAACTGGAAATTCTCACCGAGCAACCTGAAAACTGATACCACTTGATAGAGGCGAGGGTCCCGATCTTTCGATGAGATGATAACTATCGATTTGGTGGAGACGACTTTGACGATCCGACTACAAACGTGCACGACGTTGCGCCTTAGCAATCGTTAAACCAATCTCCTGAGGTTACTGACGATGCTGGAAGCACGGTCAGCCTGACCACGAAGGTCTATTCCTGCAAGCAATCGAAGAACGAGCAAGAATATGATAAAGCAATCTAAATATTGCAAATATATATGAAGTATTGATAATGGTGGGGATCCGGAAGCGGTCTTGGTCTGGTCGTTGGACACAAACGAAGTACACGAAGTTGCAATGGCTAACTTTTAACTAAACAAATCCCAAGGAAAAAAGCTACTAGATGGATCTACTTATATAGGAGCAAGGGGTGGTGGCCAAGGAGGTGGGAGGACGTCCCAAGGCAGCCTAAAACTAAATCTAGGTCGTACAAGGCCAATGGGCACAAGTGGAGGTGATGTAACACCTTTGGACTTCTAGTTTGACTCGGATTCTGCTGCAGCATCAGATTGTTTCGTCCACAACTCAACGCTCCGGACGAATTTGAAGGTGATTCCAATTGGGTTGGAAAGTGCACGAAATCTAGTTTCCAACAAAAAAAGAATCACCCAATTCGGAGTCCGTATGAAAAACTTGTGTGCGTTTTGAGTCAGGTATGTCTGTGCAGTCCGAATCTGAATCCAGAACGTGAAAGACATGGACTCTATCTTCTCTTGGGCCAAAAGTGACGTGAGAGAACTTTTTGAACAGCAAATAAACATCTCTTTCTTCCTTATCTTCATATGTGGATTGTACAAATGTCCCATACACCTGCAATTAGACAAAACACAAAAGTGTGTGAAGTATTTTTGTTCTGGATAACATAAATAGATTATTGAATAGTTTGCACTAGAAATCACCTGACAAATATGCATCTATGCAATATTTTTGGTCATATCCAAGGTAGTCATGTCCTCATCAGTAGGCCTGCACCACCACCTCAGGTACGAGATGATGTCCATATTCCTAAACTGAAATTAAATATTCCACCATTTGAGGGTAGATATGTTCCTGATATATATCTTACTTGGGAGTTAGAAACTGAACAACGATTTACATGTTTACAATATCCTGAGGAGAGACGAGTTGCTGCTGCTGTTTGTGCTTTCACTAGTTTTGCATGTGTATGGTGGTCTGAACATTGTAGATTATATCCTATTCCAACTACTTGGGCTGCTTTGAAAACTGCTATGCGTACGCGTTGGGTTCCACCATATTATCGACGTGAATTGCTTCAAAAATTGCAGCGTTTATGACAAGGGAAAAATTCTGTAGAAGAATATTATCAGGAATTACAAACTGGCATGATTAGATGTGGTATTGTTGAGGAGAATGAAGCTACGCTTGCACGTTTTCTGGGTGGATTAAATAGAGAGATTCAGACCATTCTAGACTATAAGGAGTATACTAATATCACTCGTTTATTCCATTTTGCTTGTAAAGCTGAATGTGAAGTGCAGGATCGACAAGCATTGGCGCGAACTAACTTTTCTGCAGGCCGACCTTCATCATGGACACCGCGTGCATCTTCTACTTCAACTGCACCAGCACCTCAATCAGGTGTCTCCTCCAGTCGTGATACAAGAAAACAGGCACAACCACCATTATCTGCCAAGAGCGCACCTGCTGGGCCTGCACAGAGTTCTGCTTCTTCCATGGCATCAACAGGGCACACAAGTGATATTATTTGTCGTCTTTGTAAGGGAGGAGGTCATTATGCAAGAGAATGCAAATCTCCGCGTGTGATGATTGCTACCGCGGATGGTGGATATGAGTCCGCTAGTGACTATGATGAGGAGACTTTGGCTCTTATTACACGTGAAGAACATGGTGGAGATGATTCTGATCATGAGACGTAATACATGGCTCCTGAAGACGCTGACAGGTATGAATGTTTAGTTGCTCAACGTGTTTTGAGTCACAAGCTGAGCAAAATCAGAGGCACAATTTGTTCCATACCAAGGGAGTTGTGAAAGAACGTTCTGTGCGCGTCATCATAGATGGAGGGAGCTGCAACAACTTGGCTAGCATGGAGATGGTGGAGAAGCTTTCTCTCACCACAAGACCACATCCACATCCTTACTACATCCAATGGTTCAACAACAGCGGCAAGGTTAAGGTAACACGTACTGTTCGTGTGCATTTTAGTATATCTACATATGCAGATTATGTTGATTGTGATGTGGTACCTATGCAAGCATGTTCCTTATTACTTGGTAGACCATGGCAATTTGATAAAAATTCTGTACACCATGGTAGAAACAATCAGTATACTCTTGTTCATAAGGATAAAAATATTACTTTGCTTCCTATGACTCCTGATTCTATTTTGAAAGATGATATTAATAGAGCTAATAAAGCAAAACAAGAGAAGAATAAGAGTGAAAATCAGATTGTGGCAAAAGAATTTGAGCAACAAATGAAGCCTAATAATAAACCATCTAGTGTTGCTTCTGAATTTAAATTGAAAAGTGCATGTTTATTTGCCACCAAATCTGATATTGATGAGCTAGATTTCAGCAAATCTGTTTGCTATGCTTTTGTGTGCAAAGAGGCATTATTTTCATTCGAGGACGTGCCTTCCTCTTTGCCTCCTGCTGTCACTAACATTTTGCAGGAGTTCGCTGACGTCTTTCCACAAGACGTGCCACCAGGATTACCGCCTATTCGAGGGATTGAGCATCAGATTGACTTAATTTCCGGTGCTTCACTGCCAAACCGTGCACCATACCGTACCAATCCAGAGGAGACTAAGGAGATTATGCGTCAAGTACAAGAGCTTCTCGACAAAGGTTATATACGCGAATCCCTTAGTCCTTGTGCTGTTCCTATTATTCTAGTGCCGAAAAAGGATGGTACATCACGTATGTGTGTTGATTGTAGAGGCATTAATAATATTACTATTCGTTATCGTCATCCTATTCCTAGGCTAGATGATATGCTTGATGAATTGAGTGGCTCTACAATATTCTCCAAAGTTGATTTGCGTAGTGGCTACCATCAAATTCGTATGAAATTGGGAGATGAATGGAAAACAGCATTTAAAACTAAGTTTGGATTATATGAGTGGTTAGTCATGCCTTTTGGGTTAACTAATGCACCTAGTACTTTCATGAGATTAATGAACGAAGTTTTACGTGCTTTCATTGGACGATTTGTGGTAGTTTACTTTGATGACATATTGATTTATAGCAGATCTTTGGAAGAACATTTGGAACATTTACGTGCTGTTTTTATTGCTCTACGTTGATGAGGACATCAATACAATTGTTACACCCACAGCCCCTGCTGCTATACATACTGGACCAATTACTAGAGCTCGTGCACGCCAACTAAATTACCAGGTACTTTCGTTTCTTGGTAATGATTCTAATGTTCATGAGAATATGATGCTGCCTAAATTGGATACATTTGTTTTGCTTACAAATGAAGGGCCTAGCTTGGAGAAGGATGAACATTGGAGCAAGAACAAGCATGGAGATGATGGCATGCGCAAGGGAAACAAGAACGGAGTTACAAGTGATGATTTCAGGACTTTGAAGCCACCATAATGGGTGCATGAAGCCTTGGACGAAATATACAAGATGCCACTTCATAAATTTCGTCCCGAGGCTATTTTAGGTGCTGCGTCACCTTATTATTGGGCCAGGCCCATGTAATTTGGAAATACATAAGTATAGGCTATTTTTAGAGTCCGTATGTGTGGGGAAACAAGAGATAGGGTTGATTTCGGACTCCTCCACCAAGGGCCACGAAATTCCCCCCTCTTCCTCCATATATACAGCCCTTAGGGCATCGTTTAGACTTTGGGTTTTGTTTAGATTAAAAGTTCGCCATAGCTGCAACTTCGCGTACTTCGTTTGTGTTCAACGACCAGACAAAGGCGTCACAGAACCCCACCTTGATCAATAAAGCTTTCATCTTATATTCGCAATATCCAGATTGCAATCTCAGTTTCTTGCTTGTTCTTCGTTTGCTCGCAGGAAACAGACCCTCGTGGTCAGGTTGATCGTGCTCCGGCGTGGTCAATAACCTCTCGGAGTTGGTTTAGCGATTGCTAAGGCGCGACGTCCTCGCACGTTCGTAGTCGGATCGTCAAAGTCGACTTCCACCAAAGCGAAATCCACCATCTCATCGAAAGACGGGACACCTTTGCCTCTATCATCTATTTGCTATGCTTTTGTGTGCAAAGAGGCATTATTTTCATTCGAGGACGTGCCTTCCTCTTTGCCTCCTGCTGTCACTAACATTTTGCAGGAGTTCGCTGACGTTTTTCCACAAGACGTGCCACCGGGATTACCGCCTATTCGAGGGATTGAGCATCAGATTGACTTAATTCCCGGTGCTTCACTACCAAACCGTGCACCATACCGTACCAATCCAGAGGAGACGAAGGAGATTATGCGTCAAGTACAAGAGCTTCTCGACAAAGGTTATATACGCGAATCCCTTAGTCCTTGTGCTGTTCCTATTATTCTAGTGCCGAAAAAGGATGGTACATCACGTATGTGTGTTGATTGTAGAGGCATTAATAATATTACTATTCGTTATCGTCATCCTATTCCTAGGCTAGATGATATGCTTGATGAATTGAGTGGCTCTACAGTATTCTCCAAAGTTGATTTGCGTAGTGGCTACCATCAAATTCGTATGAAATTGGGAGATGAATGGAAAACAGCATTTAAAACTAAGTTTGGATTATATGAGTGGTTAGTCATGCCTTTTGGGTTAACTAATGCACCTAGTACTTTCATGAGATTAATGAACGAAGTTTTACGTGCTTTCATTGGACGATTTGTGGTAGTTTACTTTGATGACATATTGATTTATAGTAGATCTTTGGAAGAACATTTGGAACATTTACGTGCTGTTTTTATTGCTCTACGTGATGCACGTTTGTTTGGTAACCTTGGGAAGTGCACCTTTTGCACCGACCGAGTATCTTTTCTTGGCTTTGTTGTTACTCCACAGGGAATTGAAGTTGATAAAGCCAAGATTAAAGCTATTGAGAGTTGGCCGCAGCCCAAAACGGTCACACAAGTGAGGAGTTTTCTTGGCCTCGCTGGATTCTATAGGCGTTTTGTGAGAGATTTCAGCACCATTGCTGCACCTCTCAATGAGCTTACAAAGAAAGATGTGCCTTTTCTTTGGGGTACCGCACAGGAAGAAGCCTTCACGGTATTGAAAGATAAGTTGACACATGCTCCTTTACTCCAACTTCCTGATTTTAATAAGACTTTTGAGCTTGAATGTGATGCTAGTGGAATTGGATTAGGAGGTGTGTTATTACAAGATGGCAAACCTGTTGCATACTTTTCTGAAAAATTGAGTGGGCCTAGTCTGAATTATTCTACTTATGATAAAGAATTATATGCTCTTGTTCGGACTTTAGAAACATGGCAACATTATTTATGGCCCAAAGAATTTGTTATACATTCTGATCATGAATCTTTGAAACATATTAAGAGTCAAGCTAAATTGAATCGTAGACATGCTAAATGGGTTGAATTCATTGAGACTTTCCCTTATGTCATTAAACACAAGAAGGGAAAAGAAAATGTTATTGCTGATGCATTGTCTCATCGCTATACTATGCTTTCACAACTTGACTTCAAAATATTTGGTTTGGAGACCATCAAAGATCAATATGTGCATGATGCTGATTTTAAAGATGTAATGCAGAATTGTAAAGAAGGAAGAATGTGGAACAAGTTTGTTGTTAACGATGGATTTGTGTTTCGTGCTAACAAGCTATGCATTCCAGCTAGCTCCGTTCGTCTTTTGTTGTTGCAGGAGGCGCATGGAGGAGGATTAATGGGACACTTTGGCGTGAAGAAGACGGAGGACGTACTTGCTACACATTTCTTTTGGCCAAAGATGAGACGGGATGTTGAGCGTTTTATTGCTCGCTGCACTACATGTCAAAAACCTAAGTCACGACTCAATCCTCATGGTTTATATATGCCTTTGCCTGTACCTAGTGTTCCTTGGGAGGATATATCTATGGACCTTGTTTTAGGTGTACCTCGAACAAAGAAGGGGAGGGATAGCATATTTGTGGTCGTGGATAGATTCTCGAAAATGGCACACTTTATACCATGTCATAAAAGCGATGATGCTGTTAATGTTGTTGATTTGTTCTTTCGTGAAATTATTCGCTTGCATGGTGTGCCAAATACTATTGTTTCAGATCGTAATACTAAATTTCTTAGCCACTTTTGGAGATGTTTATGGGCTAAGTTGGGGACTAAACTGCTTTTTAGTACTACTTGTCACCCCCAAACTGATGGACAAACTGAAGTAGTCAATAGAACATTGTCTACTATGCTTAGGGCTGTTTTGAAGAATAATAAGAAAATGTGGGAGGAATGCTTGCCTCATATTGAATTTGCTTATAATCGTTCATTGCATTCTACTACTAAGATGTGCCCTTTTGAAGTTGTGTATGGTTTCCTACCTCGTGCACCTATTGATTTGTTGCCTCTTCCATCTTCGGAGAAGGTTAATTTTGATGCTAAACAACGTGCTGAATTGATTTTAAAAATGCATGAGTTAACTAAGGAAAACATTGAGCGTATGAATGCTAAATATAAACTTGCTGGAGATAGGGGTAGAAAACATGTTGTGTTTGCACCTCGAGATCTTGTTTGGTTACATTTGCGTAAGGATAGATTTCCTGATTTGCGCAAATCAAAGCTAATGCCACGTGCTGATGGTCCCTTTAAGGTGTTAGAGAAAATAAATGATAATGCATATAAACTTGAGCTGCCTGCAGATTTTGGGGTTAGTCCCACTTTTAACATTGCAGATTTGAAGCCTTATTTGGGTGAGGAAGATGAGTTTCCGTCGAGGACGACTTCATTTCAAGAAGGGGAGGATGATGAGGACATCAATACCATTGTTACACCCACAGCCCCTACTGCAACATATACGGGACCAATTACTAGAGCTCGCGCACGCCAATTAAATTATCAGGTACTTTCGTTTCTTGGTAATGATTCTAATGTTCACGAGAATATGATGCTGCCTAAATTGGATACATTTGTTTTGCTTACAAATGAAGGGCCTAGATTGGAGAAGGATGAACATTGGAGCAAGAACAAGCATGGAGATGATGCCATGTGCAAGGGGAACAAGAATGGAGTTACAAGTGATGATTTCAGGACTTTGAAGCCACCATAATGGGTGCATGAAGCCTTGGACGAAATATACAAGATGCCACTTCATAAATTTCGTCCCGAGGCTATTATAGGTGCTGCGTCACCTTTTTATTGGGCCAGGCCCATGTAATTTCGAAATACATAAGTATAGGCTATTTTTAGAGTCCGTATGTGTGGGGAAACAAGAGATAGGGTTGATTTCGGACCCCTCCACCAAGGGCCACGAAATTCCCCCTCTCTTCCTCCATATATACAGCCCTTAGGGCACCGTTTAGACTTTGGGTTTTGTTTAGAATAAAAGTTCGCCATAGCTGCAACTTCGCGTACTTCGTTTGTGTTCAACGACCAGACAAAGGCGTCACAGAACCCAATTAAATTATCAGGTACTTTCGTTTCTTGGTAATGATTCTAATGTTCATGAGAATATGATGCTGCCTAAATTGGATACATTTGTTTTGCTTACAAATGAAGGGCCTAGCTTGGAGAAGGATGAACATTGGAGCAAGAACAAGCATGGAGATGATGCCATGCGCAAGGGGAACAAGAACGGAGTTACAAGTGATGATTTCAGGACTTTGAAGCCACCATAATGGGTGCATGAAGCCTTGGACGAAATATACAAGATGCCACTTCATAAATTTCGTCCCGAGGCTATTATAGGTGATGCGTCACCTTTTTATTGGGCCAGGCCCATGTAATTTCGAAATACATAAGTATAGGCTATTTTTAGAGTCCGTATGTGTGGGGAAACAAGAGATAGGGTTGATTTCGGACCCCTCCACCAAGGGCCACGAAATTCCCCTCTCTTCCTCCATATATACAGCCCTTAGGGCACCGTTTAGATTTTGGGGTTTTGTGTAGATTAAAGTTCGCCATAGCTGCAACTTCGCGTACTTCGTTTGTGTTCAACGACCAGACAAAGGCGTCACAGAACCCCACCTTGATCAATAAAGCTTTCATCTTATATTCGCAATATCCAGATTGCAATCTTAGTTTCTTGCTTGTTCTTCGTTTGCTTGCAGGAAACGGACCCTCGTGGTCAGGTTGATCGTGCTCCGGCGTGGTCAATAACTTCTCGGAGTTGGTTTAGCGATTGCTAAGGCGCGACGTCCTCGCACGTTCGTAGTCGGAACGTCAAAGTCGACTGCCACCAAAGCGATATCCATCATCTCATCGAAAGACGGGACACCTTTGCCTCTATCACAATATGACAATCTTAATGTAGTATGATGCTATGGTTCTTGCTCATAAGCTCTTTGCTTATCTTTCCTCTTTGCTTAAAAGCTTGGGTGGCTCTTTCACTTTTGAGCTCTTTTCTCATGCAAAACTTCACGAACCAAGGTAGCAATTGCGTATGCGATGACAACTTTGTGACACACAAGTTGATCTCAAGATATGCATCACTATGGTATAATATGTATGCTATATGGAGTATGATTACTAATGTGCACAAGTCACGTTGCCAGCAATACTCAACGGCTAGTCTCGATGGGTAAGCTACACAAAAGTAGGGACATGTGGGTATCAATGCAATTGCAAGGTATGACAAAGATGTCGTCGAAGTTACCGTCCTTGCGATGATGAGACCCTTGGGAAGATGAGCCGTGGTAGTGATGACATCAACCGTACCTAGATAGCCGAAACACAAAAGGATACGGAATCCACAACTCAAAATCTCAAGGACCAAAATGTGTCAAAATCGTCATCGGAGGTATCGTGGAAGATGTTTGTATATGTGGGTTTGGAAGATGTGGTGGAATGTGGGAATGTGGAGGTGGGGAACTGTCGAACTTCAGCTTCGTCAGGGTTTCACGGACGTCCGTGATTTTACGGTCGTCCGGACTTCGTCGGACGTCCGGCCTTTTCCGGTCGTCCGGAGCCTGGGCGAAAATCGGGTTCGGGGAGAGGAACTGCCAAAAACTCCGAGGACGAAGAAGATTGTGAGGTCGAAATCGAGGGTTTTGGTGGATGGAAAAGGGTGGGGAGGGTGGGAAAAGCTAGATCCACACGCAGCAATACAAATCCATGGACCAAATCCAACAAAATCTCAACGCACAAACAAATCACAAAAAAATTTGGGGCTATTTTTGGTGGGGAATTTTCGGAATTAGGACAAAAACAACAAAATCAAGCTAGAAAACACGGGGTAGGGGCTCCAAAAACGTGATCAACGTGGCTCTTGATACTAAGATGATGTAGGGCAAAACCCTAGGTGGATGATCTTTCACGTTTGGAGGGATCCCACGGGAGAAACACGAAGAACACGCGGAAGCACAAAGGGGAAATCACGGGGAGGACGAGAGAGGATCACGAAACCGACAAAGAATAGATCACACGAGTGCTAGATCACTGAACACACAGAGATGCATATGATCCACAATCAACAAAGGTAAGGATACAAAGGACAGTTCATCTCCTAACGGAGGTCTTGATGGTCTTCCCTAGAAAGGGGTCTTGAATCCGCTTGGGGGATCTTCTCCGAAGTGGTCCTGAACTCCGAGGAGAAGTATCCAAGTGGATGAGCAAAGGCTCTCTCACAAATATGAGCTAATCCAATGCTGCCCGTACAAGGAGGTGGGGGTGTCCTATTAATAGTCTTAGTGCAAATGGAAGTCAAAATGAAGGGGTGCAAGGGCTCCAGCCCGCAGGTTTGGTCACTCAGGAGTCGGACGTCCGGAAGGCGTCGGACGTCCGGAGGCTCGTGACGGTCCGGTCGTCCGGGCGGGCTCGGACGTCCGTTGTTTCAGCTCGGGTGCAGGCGCGTCGGTCGTCCGTAGGGGGTCGGTCGTCCGGGGCTTCAGGAGGGTCCGGTCGTCCGGGCGCGCTCGGACGTCCGTAGTTTCGGTTTTGGTGCTTGGCGTCCGGTCGTCCGGTCCGCTCCGGTCGTCCGTAGATTTGGTTCGGGTGACGAAGTGTCGGACGTCCAGAGGGGTCCGGTCGTCCGTGTCCTGGGACTCGTGGGACGTCCGGACACTGTCGGTCGTCCGACGCCTGTAGCTTCGCGGTAGCTCTTCTTCTTGTTCATCATGATTGGGGTCCTCGCCGTCTTGGCTCTTGGGGGTAGCTGTTCCGTGGCTCGTTTCCAGGCACCTGATAACACACAGAGTTTCTGAATGAGGTAGTAGCCATGTCTCGTGAGTAGGAATAGGAAGTTCGGAGAGGAGCGAGTTCACCTTATCTTCAATGGCCTTAGCTCATGCTCGTGTCATGGGTCCAAGTGGTGTTGAGGGAGACGTACGCACGTCCATGGGGATGAGTGAGGGATGCTCCGCATCATTGTGTCCAATGGCGTATGTTCGAGGTCTCATCATATGTCCACTTGGGGTTTGGAGAGTAGTCGGAGTGTACATGGGGATGAACGTGGGATGCTCCGCATCATCTCCCCCCTCCCCTTGGGAAAGATCCGACCTCGGATCGTGATCCTCATCACCATGGAACCGGTTGTTGTAGACGGACTTGTAGTTGGGCAAAGTGGAAGACATGGCGCCATCCGAGTAGTCCAAGGTGTCGCCGGAATGAGAGACATGCAAAAAGAGCAAACACAAGCAACACTCGGAAATACAATGGTTAGCAAACACAAAGTGTCCATCATGTAAGAATGAGTCCGTGCGGCAAGAATGGTCGTGACAAAACACATGAAGCTTATCAAGATGATCTAGAATGAGATGCAAAGCATTCATGGGAGGAAATGCAATCATTGTGCACACAAATGTGTTGTAAATATGATCAATGCAACCACGGTGCAAAATGATGTCATAGTGAGACGGTTTATCAATAACATGAACATGGCAATGGATGCTCAATATGTGTAAGCTATCATGCAATTGATGGTCGACAATATGATCATGATGTATGAATATATCGTCAAGGAAGATCACAACAAATCTGCTAAGGAAGTGAACAAGCTCAAATATCATGGATGACATGGGAATACAAGATGCAACAAGGCAATCATAATGTGAGTCAATCCATGCATAGGGTGTAAATTTGTCATGGGTGGTGTTGTACCATAGCTCGATGTCGTGGCACTCCTCAACTTGAAGGTTCATAGGGTCCATCTTCAAAGTCGGTCCTCCATCCAATATATGTATCATGTAGACAATAAGAAGGAAACAACAATGAAAGAATGACCCGTCCAATATGTGTATTTGAGGATGGCTCAAATGGAAGGAGGTCACCTTTAGGAGGTTCTCAAGGATGATGAAGTTACGCATCTTGTATGCCTTCACATAACCAAGTTGTCTCGTGATGTTACCGCCTTGTGAATCCTTCAAAATGAAAGAACATGACAAACACAAGAAAAAACAAATGAGGTTAGCGGACATGCAAAACCTATCATTCGAGTGGTAATATACCCAACAACTGTATGCATCATGCTCGTCATAAGAAAGGACAAGGGAGCATTTCATAGTATGGAGGCATATGATGCGATAATAACCAAATGCAATAGGCTCAATCAAACAATCATGCATCACAAGTAAAGTGTCCAAGTCTCCAAGATCAATAAGCATAGCAAGTTGGCACTCAATACAAGGTGATATGAGAGATGCAACTAATGGAGACAAGAGGCAATGATCATGACAAATCAAGTGAGAGGCATCAACATATATGTCATCAACCCAAGAAAGCGAGTAATAGTGGAACATGGGTGATGCAACATAGCAAACAATCAAGTTAAGCAAGCTAGTAGTGCGAAGATGCAACATACTAGAAGGAATCATGGCAAGCATGTCATGTGTGCAAATAGCGGGCATGAATAATGCACATGACATATCACAAGCATGAAAGCAAGATATGAGAGAAATATCATCAATGTATTGGCGAGAGGCCACATGTAAATAGCAATGGGGTAGCATGACTCTCCCAACACAACAAGCATCAATAGCATGGGGCACATGATAAACATGGCAATAGCAACAAGGATCTCCACCAAGCATGCAAATACACATAGAAGTATCATAATGGTGAATCATGGGTAGATGCAAGCAAGGGTCACAAATGCGTGGAAAATGCATAGAAGCAAGTATAACATGCAAAGTGAACACGGGAAAATGAGCATAAGGTGACAAGTGGTAAATAGCCCATAGCCGTGTGAGAGCCAAGTAGAAGAGATGCGCTTAGTCTTTGCGCGAAGGGAACAATGGTAAGGATACTCCACGGGATCCCAAGTCATCGTTGCTCTCAAGAGCTCGTTTCATCAACTCATGGGATTGTGAGGTTGACGAGTGTTCATAAGTACCTACACAAAACAAAGACAAAGAGAAAATTGTGTGTGCATGGTATATGTACACATCATCCTTCATGATGCGCACGTGCATGTGTCGGTTAGCACAAAATAGCCAATGCTCAAATAAATGAGATGCGTGATATAGAAACATGTCATCCATCATGATAGGTTTGTTATTATGTATAGCATAATGGAGACTCAAATTGTGTAATGCATCACAAGCAATATCTAGAGCATTGTTATTCATGGAATGCATAAAGTGCACGCAATTATGGGAATCATGCAAAGTATGACATGCATCAAGATCTCCTAATATGTATGAGGAAACTATGGGGGTCTCCTCATGAGCATGAACGGAAACATCCCATGGAGAATATTGACAACATCCAAAACAATGCATATTTGAAACAATGTGATCATGGCATGTCATAGTAGATAAATTGCGCAAATCATGTAAAGGAAGCATGGCAATATCATCACAAGAGAAGCAAAAGCCAATGACCATCATCTCGTCATCTATGCCATAAGTGCAAATGGGATTTATTTTAATGGGGCATGCATAGTTACTATGTTGAGATTGAAATGATGCAATATGGGAGATCTCACTCATAGCATATGACAAGTTCAATGGATTGTCAAACATGATGTAACCAAAAGAATTTTCACATGATATCCTATGGAACATAGCATCACAACTAGGCAACTCAACATGCTCATCATCATATTCATCATAAATAGGTAAGTCAAGGCATGAAGAAGTCTCACTAGCATGAAGCATGGCAATAGGTGGGTCAACATCATGGAAGCAATCTTTGTCAAGAGAGTCCACTAGTGGGACAAGAGAAGCACCATCACCTATGTTACCTTTGGAGCGTCGCTCATGTGTTGTAGGTGAGGTGTTGAAGATCAAGTCATGGTCATCGTCATCTTGATGGAACCATGTGGGGGTGTATCATCGTCCACCATGGCCATCGTCGTCGGAGGAATAGACTCGTCAAGGATAGGTGTGTCGTCATGTAGGAGACCTGGCACCAAAGAAGAAAACACATTAGGAGTAGAGGGTAAGTCGTTAGAAATCATAGTGGCCTCACATGCCGTGTCAACTACCTCACTCTCTAAGTGTTGTGGCTCACTCACTCCCTCAAGGATGCTCTCACTCACATGGTTGGTGGAGTCACTCAAATGGCGCTCAACCTCACATAGGATGTGTGGCATGCTCTCATATGTGGGGCTAGTGGTGGTCACACTCATCCTCTCATAGGAAATGCTCTCAGTGTCACGTATGGTGGAGTCACTCATGTCACTCATATGGTTGTGGCTCTCCTCACATGGCACTTGGGGCATCTCAACATATGTGGGTGTCGGAGAGATGTTGGTGCAAATGTCTCCATGCGCGTTCGCGTAGCTTGACTCGGAGGAGGAGTCCAATGTGGCCGTCGTCTTCATGTCGTTGAAGAGGTTCGCGCTCGTTGCCGTGGTCAAAAGGGATGGCCCTTGCTCGACCGCCTTGTCACCATCTTGGTGTTGGAGGCCCATATGATGTGGCACCTCGTAGCTCGTCTCCATGACCGAAGGGAATTTCCCATGCTTGGCCATCTTCCTTGGGGGGCTTCCGAAGATGGAAATGTCGCCCTCTCTCGAAGGTGGTCGCCTTGGACTTGATGAAGTTGTTGTAGGCGTACTTGTGGGAAGTAGGCGAAGATGCCGTACGTCCATAGGCGAAGATGCCTTGAGAACACTTAGCAAAGATGCCGAAGTGGTTGATGTAGTCGTAGCACCGTCTTGGTGGTGGTCGTCTCGCGGTCTTCTCTTGTGCTTATGAATCTTGGACTTGGCGTGAAGTAGGGCTTGTTGGGACTTGTGCACTTGCGCTTGTGGAGCATCTTCATGATGATGATGTCGTTGTCGTGCTTGAGCTCGTTGGCATTCGCCGTCGTCATGCACATGATGCTTGGAGGTGACTTGCCCTTCATGACGATGTTTATTACGAACATGATGGCGGTCGCCATGTAGATGTTGACTTGGACGACTTGCGCTTGCATCTTGTTTGTGCTCCGAAGATGACCGACTTGGTCGCCGCCGCCTTGAAGATGACGAAGGGGAAGTAGACTTGATCAAGGCTCTAATCTCCTCCATCCTTGCATCTTGCTCCTCTTTATGTGCGGCAAGCTTCTTGTCGAAGTAATCCCTTCTCCTTGCTTCAGAGTGATGAATGTCGATGGAGATGTTCTCGATGCGCTCTCGCAATCTTGATTGTGTGCCTTGCACTTGTCGTTGTAGATCGAGGATAGACGCTTTGGTTATGTAGTTGTTCACGCCGTCGTTGTTGTCGAGGACCGGAGAGGAAATGCCTTGCCTATCCATCACAAAACTCAAGCAAATATGAGTGGGAGAAAGAGAAGAACTTATACCAATGTACCTTGACCGATGTTGAAAATGAATCAAGTTCACTCAAACGCGGACAATGAAATAGCACTATTGGTACCAATCCTTGTCGGTTCTCACACCTACACAAGTAAAGCTTATAGTGGAGCTCGGTGAGGATAGTGGCACAAAAATTTAATGCAAAATGTTAGCAAGAGTCAATAATGTTGAAAGAGGTTCACAAATTCGCAAGTGAAACAAGTAGACCAATAGCAATATGTGGCACACGGAAACACACACACGGATAGATAAATGGGGTCATGCAACCAAGGAATGAGCACAAAATGTGGAATCCACAGAAAACGCTCGTGTTGCACAACTCAAGAGAGACGCTAGCACGATTGCTCAATAGGCGGATACGACACTTGTGCACAACCTATAAGATGCAAAATGGATAAACTTCTATCCCAAGTATGCTATGTATGTATGGTTCCCGGTGTTTCTCTCAAGATGATCCAAGATGATCGGATATGACAATATTATATGCAATGTGGTATGATGCTATGGCACTTTCTTACAAGCTTCTTTGCTCTCTTTCTTTTGCTTAAAAGCTTTATTTTCTTTTCTTTTTTCTATGGCCAATTTTGCACAATGCACAAACCAAGATAGCAATTGTGTATATGCGGAAACAAACTTGAGACACAATGGATGATATGATACCAAGATGATATTGTATGGTATGTAATGGAAGGTATGATCACTAATGTGCACAAGTAACGTTGCCGACAATACTCAAATGGCTAGTCTCGATAGGCAAGTAACGCAAAATGGGCTAAGGGTTAACAATGCAATTGCAAGGGTAATATACAATGGCGTCGTCGAGGTTACCGTCCTTTGCGATGATGAGTGGCGGTGTTCTTGATGTAGATACCAAGATGATGGAGACTCGTCCCTAAGTAGCCGAAACACCTTAGGAAACGGAAAAACCGCGAACTCAAAATCACAAATGACAAATGTCAATGGTGGTAGCGGAAAGCGGTGGTGGTTTTTCACTAGGCAATGCGGAAGTGGAATGATGAGCTATACACGTGTCGGAGTTGAAGTTGCCGTCCCTAAGTAGCCGAAACACCTTAGGAGACACAAGCCACAACTCAAACAAGCTCAAACAACTATTGGGTTAAGTTGGGTTGTCGGAAGTGTATGGTGGGTAAGGTTATGCGGAAATGGTGGTGGTGGTTGATGAAGAAGCAATCATCCCTAAGTAGCCGAAACACCTTAGGAGACTCGAATCACTACTCAAGCAACCACTAATGCTATGGCAAGCAAAATGGGTTAGGTTGCGGAAGTCGGTGGTGGCTATGCGGATGATATGGTGGAGGGCCTAGGCAAAGATGCAAAAATTCACAAAATTTGATGGATTCAAATTGTGTTGGTGGTATTTTTGTGGGATGGGGATGTCAAGAGCTTCAAAACGAGCTAAAGAACGTCAAAATTGGAGTTCAGATGAATTAGTTATGGCCGAAACAAGAATCAGCCGAAGTCAAAACCTACAGGTTACGGACGTCCGGAAAGGTCGGATGTCCGGGGCGTCGGACGTTCAGAAAAGTCGGAAATCCGTAAATTCAGTTCGGGTTAGGGGTTCCGGTCGTCCGGAAAAGGTCGGACGTCCGGTCGTTCCTGGGGCTCCGGACGTCCGTAAAACTTCGGTCGTCCGGTGGGTCGAGGTCAACGCGAGATGCGAGTTTGGGGGCGCGATTTTGGGCGGAAAATGGAGATTTCGGGGTCAAAATTCGCGGGATTTCGTGGATGAAAGATGGGGAAACTTGGGGAAATGCTAGATCCACTCGAAACCAAGAAAATCCACAGATCAAAATCAACAAAACATCATCAAACCAACAAATCACAAAAAAATTTGGGGCTATTTTTGGTGGGGATTTTCGGATTTAGGCAAGAACACAACAAAATCAAGCTAGAAAAAGAGGGGTAGGGGCTCCAAAAACGTGATCAACGTGGCTCATGATACCAAGATGATGTAGGGCAAAACCCTAGATGGATGATCTTTCACGTTTGGAGGGATCCCACGGGAGAAACACGAAGAACACGCGGAAGCACAAAGGGGAAATCACGGGGAGGACGAGAGAGAATCACGCAACCGACAGAGAATCAATCACACGAGTGCTAGATCACCGAACACAAAGAGGTACATATGATCCATAGTCAACAAAGGTAAGGATACAAAGGACAGTTCATCTCCTAACGGAGGTCTTGATGGTCTTCCCTCGAGAGGGGTCTTGAATCCGCTTGGGGGATCTTCTCTGAAGAGGTCCTGAACTCCGAGGAGAAGTATCCAAGTGGATGAGCAAAGGCTCTCTCACAAATATGAGCTAATCCAATGCTAAATCTAATTAGGAGGAGGTGGAGGAGTATATATAGTCTAGGGCCACGAAGGGGTAAGTGAAGGGGGTACATGGGCTGCGGCCCAACACATGGCAGCGCACAGGCGTCGGACGTCCGACATGTTCCGGACGTCCGGAGGCTCGCGAGGGTCCGGGCGTCCGGTGCATGTCGGACGTCCGGCGTTTTGGCTCTGGACAGGTGGTATCGGACGTCCGGTCGGCGTCGGTCGTCCGGGCGCTGGAGAGAGGTCGGACGTCCGGTGGCTCCGGTCATCCGTGGATTCGGCTCGGGTCCTCAGGGTCTGGACGTCCGGGCTGGGCCGGTCGTCCGGTGGCTGTAGCTTCGTGCAGCTTCTTCTTTGGGTCCTTGTACTTGGCGTCCTCGCTAGCTCTTCCGTTGGATGTGGTGGCTTCGTGGCTTTCCTCCAAGTACCTGATCATACATAGAACACATGTTGGAGGTAGTAGCCATATCTCACAGGTAGAAAGTGATGGTTCGGAGAGGAGCGAGTTCACCTTGTGTCCAATGGCGTATGTTCGAGGTCTCGTCATATGTCCACTTGGGGTTTGGAGAGTAGTCGGAGTGTACATGGGGATGAACATGGGATGCTTCGCATCACCCAGGTAGGGACAAACGTACCTTTTTGCAGATGCTCTGTGATCCGGGCAATCTCATTTGGCCGTAAATTGAAGAAAATCCAGCGGCTATATGCCTTATTCTCCTTGTTTTCGCCGGATGGCATGCTGTAACTCATGCGCGTGAAAGCCAAGAACAAAAGGGCATTCCTGGCATCGGTCAATATATATGTGGAAACAATATTTCCACTATAGAGGACAATAAATTTTGGGGCAGTCACGCAAAAAGCGCACGAGAAAATAAAGTACTTTCAAGGACCGCCATAGATTGGACAGATACTCACTAAAACGGTCATAATTTTGTCATTAGGAGTCCGTGTTGGACCCATAAGTACTCAAACTTCTCGCGGCGAGTGCGTGAATCCAAAAAATGCTCCCGGCTTGCGTCAGGAGGCCCGGAGTACCCTCAAATTCAGCCTTAAGCAGGACTTTTTGGCCATGAAAGTCAAAGAACATCATTCGTCGTTGTTTTTCAGACGAGTTTCCGAACCCATTGGCACTTGCTTTTGAAGGAAATTCGAGAGATTATGTTGATTATAGACATTAGCCCCCCCTGGTAGGGACAAACGTACCTTCTGTAGATGCTCTATGATCCGGGCAATCTCATTTGGCCATAAATTGAAGAAAATCCAGCGGCTATATGCCTTATTCTCCTTGTTTTCGCCGGATGGCATGGTGTAACACATGCGCGTGAAAGCCAAGAACAAAAGGGCATTCCTTGCATCGGTCAATATATGTGTGGAAACAATATCTCCACTATAGAGGACAAGAAATTTTGGGGCAGTCAGGCAAAAAGCGCACGAGAAAATGAAGTACTTTCAAGGACTGCCATAGAATGGACAGATGCTCACTAAGACGGTCATATTTTGTCATTAGGAGTCGTTGTCGGACCCATAAGTACTCAAACTGCTCGCGGCGAGCGCGAAAATCCAAAAAAATACTCCCCGCTTGCGCCAGGAGGCCCGGAGTACCCTCAAATTCAGCTTTAAGCAGGACTTTTGGCCCTGAAAGTCAAAGAACATCATTCGCCGTTGTTTTTCAGACAAGTTTCTGAACCCATTGGCACTTCCTTTTGAAGGAAATTCGAGGGATTATGTTGCTTATAGACATTAGCCCCCCAGGTAGGGACAAACGTACCGTTCTGCAGATGCTCTGTGATCCGGGCAATCTCATTTGGCCGTAAATTGAAGAAAATCCAGTGGCTATATGCCTTATTCTCCTTGTTTTCGCCGGATGGCATGCTGTAACTCATGCGCGTGAAAGCTAAGAACAAAAGGGCATTCCTGGCATTGGTCAATATATATGTGGAAACAATATTTCCACGATAGAGGACAATAAATTTTGGGGCAGTCACGCAAAAAGCGCACGAGAAAATAAAGTACTTTCAAGGACTGCCATAGATTGGACAGATGCTCACTAAAACGGTCATAATTTTGTCATTAGGAGTCCGTGTTGTACCCATAAGTACTCAAACTTCTCGCGGCGAGTGCGTGAATCCAAAAAATGCTCCCGGCTTGCGTTAAGAGGCCCGGAGTACCCTCAAATTCAGCCTTAAGCAGGACTTTTTGGCCCTGAAAGTCAAAGAACATCATTCGTCGTTGTTTTTCAGACGAGTTTCCGAACCCATTGGCACTTGCTTTTGAAGGAAATTTAAGAGATTATGTTGCTTATAGACATTAGCCCCCCTGGTAGGGACAAACGTACCTTCTGTAGATGCTCTATGATCCAGGCAATCTCATTTGGCCGTAAATTGAAGAAAATCCAGCGGCTATATGCCTTATTCTCCTTGTTTTCGCCGGATGGCATGGTGTAACTCATGCGCGTGAAAGCCAAGAAAAAAAGGGCATTCCTTGCATCGGTCAATATATGTGTGGAAACGATATCTCCACTATAGAGGACAAGAAATTTTGCGGCAGTCAGGCAAAAAGCGCACGAGAAAATGAAGTACTTTCAAGGACTGCCATAGAATGGACAGATGCTCACTAAGACGGTCATATTTTGTCATTAGGAGTCGTTGTCGGACCCATAAGTACTCAAACTGCTCGCGGCGAGCGCGAAAATCCAAAAAAATACTCCCCGCTTGCGTCAGGAGGCCCGGAGTACCCTCAAATTCAGCTTTAAGCAGGACTTTTGGCCCTGAAAGTCAAAGAACATCATTCGCCGTTGTTTTTCAGACAAGTTTCTGAACCCATTGGCACTTCCTTTTGAAGGAAATTCGAGGGATTATGTTGCTTATAGACATTAGCCCCCCAGGTAGGGACAAACGTACCGTTCTGCAGATGCTCTGTGATCCGGGCAATCTCATTTGGCCGTAAATTGAAGAAAATCCAGTGGCTATATGCCTTATTCTCCTTGTTTTCGCCGGATAGCATGCTGTAACTCATGCGCGTGAAAGCTAAGAACAAAAGGGCATTCCTGGCATCGGTCAATATATATGTGGAAACAATATTTCCATGATAGAGGACAATAAATTTTGGGGCAGTCACGCAAAAAGCGCACGAGAAAATAAAGTACTTTCAAGGACTGCCATAGATTGGACAGATGCTCACTAAAACGGTCATAATTTTGTCATTAGGAGTCCGTGTTGTACCCATAAGTACTCAAACTTCTCGCGGCGAGTGCGTGAATCCAAAAAATGCTCCCGGCTTGCGTTAAGAGGCCCGGAGTACCCTCAAATTCAGCCTTAAGCAGGACTTTTTGGCCCTGAAAGTCAAAGAACATCATTCGTCGTTGTTTTTCAGACGAGTTTCCGAACCCATTGGCACTTGCTTTTGAAGGAAATTTGAGAGATTATGTTGCTTATAGACATTAGCCCCCCTAGTAGGGACAAACGTACCTTCTGTAGATGCTCTATGATCCAGGCAATCTCATTTGGCCGTAAATTGAAGAAAATCCAGCGGCTATATGCCTTATTCTCCTTGTTTTCGCCGGATGGCATGGTGTAACTCATGCGCGTGAAAGCCAAGAAAAAAAGGGCATTCCTTGCATCGGTCAATATATGTGTGGAAACGATATCTCCACTATAGAGGACAAGAAATTTTGGGGCAGTCAGGCAAAAAGCGCACGAGAAAATGAAGTACTTTCAAGGACTGCCATAGAATGGACAGATGCTCACTAAGACGGTCATATTTTGTCATTAGGAGTCGTTGTCGGACCCATAAGTACTCAAACTGCTCGCGGCGAGCGCGAAAATCCAAAAAAATACTCCCCGCTTGCGTCAGGAGGCCCGGAGTACCCTCAAATTGAGCTTTAAGCAGGACTTTTGGCCCTGAAAGTCAAAGAACATCATTCGCCGTTGTTTTTCAGACAAGTTTCTGAACCCATTGGCACTTCCTTTTGAAGGAAATTCAAGGGATTATGTTGCTTATAGACATTAGCCCCCCAGGTAGGGACAAACGTACCATTCTGCAGATGCTCTGTGATCCGGGCAATCTCATTTGGCCGTAAATTGAAGAAAATCCAGTGGCTATATGCCTTATTCTCCTTGTTTTCGCCGGATAGCATGCTGTAACTCATGCGCGTGAATGCTAAGAACAAAAGGGCATTCCTGGCATCGGTCAATATATATGTGGAAACAATATTTCCATGATAGAGGACAATAAATTTTGGGGCAGTCACGCAAAAAGCGCACGAGAAAATAAAGTACTTTCAAGGACTGCCATAGATTGGACAGATGCTCACTAAAACGGTCATAATTTTGTCATTAGGAGTCCGTGTTGTACCCATAAGTACTCAAACTTCTCGCGGCGAGTGCGTGAATCCAAAAAATGCTCCCGGCTTGCGTTAAGAGGCCCGGAGTACCCTCAAATTCAGCCTTAAGCAGGACTTTTTGGCCCTGAAAGTCAAAGAACATCATTCGTCGTTGTTTTTCAGACGAGTTTCCGAACCCATTGGCACTTGCTTTTGAAGGAAATTTGAGAGATTATGTTGCTTATAGACATTAGCCCCCCTAGTAGGGACAAACGTACCTTCTGTAGATGCTCTATGATCCAGGCAATCTCATTTGGCCGTAAATTGAAGAAAATCCAGCGGCTATATGCCTTATTCTCCTTGTTTTCGCCGGATGGCATGGTGTAACTCATGCGCGTGAAAGCCAAGAAAAAAAGGGCATTCCTTGCATCGGTCAATATATGTGTGGAAACGATATCTCCACTATAGAGGACAAGAAATTTTGGGGCAGTCAGGCAAAAAGCGCACGAGAAAATGAAGTACTTTCAAGGACTGCCATAGAATGGACAGATGCTCACTAAGACGGTCATATTTTGTCATTAGGAGTCGTTGTCGGACCCATAAGTACTCAAACTGCTCGCGGCGAGCGCGAAAATCCAAAAAAATACTCCCCGCTTGCGTCAGGAGGCCCGGAGTACCCTCAAATTCAGCTTTAAGCAGGACTTTTGGCCCTGAAAGTCAAAGGACATCATTCGCCGTTGTTTTTCAGACAAGTTTCTGAACCCATTGGCACTTCCTTTTGAAGGAAATTCGAGGGATTATGTTGCTTATAGACATTAGCCCCCCAGGTAGGGACAAACGTACCGTTCTGCAGATGCTCTGTGATCCGGGCAATCTCATTTGGCCGTAAATTGAAGAAAATCCAGTGGCTATATGCCTTATTCTCCTTGTTTTCGCCGGATGGCATGCTGTAACTCATGCGCGTGAAAGCTAAGAACAAAAGGGCATTCCTGGCATCGGTCAATATATATGTGGAAACAATATTTCCACGATAGAGGACAATAAATTTTGGGGCAGTCACGCAAAAAGCGCACGAGAAAATAAAGTACTTTCAAGGACTGCCATAGATTGGACAGATGCTCACTAAAACGGTCATAATTTTGTCATTAGGAGTCCGTGTTGGACCCATAAGTACTCAAACTTCTCGCGGCGAGTGCGTGAATCCAAAAAATGCTCCCGGCTTGCGTCAGGAGGCCCGGAGTACCCTCAAATTCAGCCTTAAGCAAGACTTTTTGGCCCTGCAAGTCAAAGAACATCATTCGTCGTTGTTTTTCAAACGAGTTTCCGAACCCATTGGCACTTGCTTTTGAAGGAAATTTGAGAGATTATGTTGCTTATAGACATTAGCCCCCCTGGTAGGGACAAACGTACCTTCTGTAGATGCTCTATGATCCAGGCAATCTCATTTGGCCGTAAATTGAAGAAAATCCAGCGGCTATATGCCTTATTCTCCTTGTTTTCGCCGGATGGCATGGTGTAACTCATGCGCGTGAAAGCCAAGAAAAAAAGGGCATTCCTTGCATCGGTCAATATATGTGTGGAAATTATATCTCCACTATAGAGGACAAGAAATTTTGGGGCAGTCAGGCAAAAAGCGCACGAGAAAATGAAGTACTTTCAAGGACTGCCATAGAATGGACAGATGCTCACTAAGACGGTCATATTTTGTCATTAGGAGTCGTTGTCGGACCCATAAGTACTCAAACTGCTCGCGGCGAGCGCGAAAATCCAAAAAAATACTCCCCGCTTGCGCCAGGAGGCCCGGAGTACCCTCAAATTCAGCTTTAAGCAGGACTTTTGGCCCTGAAAGTCAAAGAACATCATTCGCCGTTGTTTTTCAGACAAGTTTCTGAACCCATTGGCACTTCCTTTTGAAGGAAATTCGAGGGATTATGTTACTTATAGACATTAGCCCCCAGGTAGGGACAAACGTACCTTTCTGCAGATGCTCTGTGATCCGGGCAATCTCATTTGGCCGTAAATTGAAGAAAATCCAGCGGCTATATGCCTTATTCTCCTTGTTTTCGCCGGATGGCATGGTGTAACTCATGCGCGTGAAAGCCAAGAACAAAAGGGCATTCCTTGCATCGGTCAATATATGTGTGGAAACGATATCTCCACTATAGAGGACAAGAAATTTTGGGGCAGTCAGGCAAAAAGCGCACGAGAAAATGAAGTACTTTCAAGGACTGCCATAGAATGGACAGATGCTCACTAAGACGGTCATATTTTGTCATTAGGAGTCGTTGTCGGACCCATAAGTACTCAAACTGCTCGCGACGAGCGCGAAAATCCAAAAAAATACTCCCCGCTTGCGCCAGGAGGCCCGGAGTACCCTCAAATTCAGCTTTAAGCAGGAGTTTTGGCCCTGAAAGTCAAAGAACATCATTCGCCGTTGTTTTTCAGACAAGTTTCTGAACCCATTGGCACTTCCTTTTGAAGGAAATTCGAGGGATTATGTTGCTTATAGACATTAGCCCCCCAGGTAGGGACAAACGTACCGTTCTGCAGATGCTCTGTGATCCGGGCAATCTCATTTGGCCGTAAATTGAAGAAAATCCAGTGGCTATATGCCTTATTCTCCTTGTTTTCGCCGGATGGCATGCTGTAACTCATGCGCGTGAAAGCTAAGAACAAAAGGGCATTCCTGGCATCGGTCAATATATATGTGGAAACAATATTTCCACGATAGAGGACAATAAATTTTGGGGCAGTCACGCAAAAAGCGCACGAGAAAATAAAGTACTTTCAAGGACTGCCATAGATTGGACAGATGCTCACTAAAACGGTCATAATTTTGTCATTAGGAGTCCGTGTTGGACCCATAAGTACTCAAACTTCTTGCGGCGAGTGCGTGAATCCAAAAAATGCTCCCGGCTTGCGTCAGGAGGCCCGGAGTACCCTCAAATTCAGGCTTAAGCTGGACTTTTTGGCCCTGAAAGTCAAAGAACATCATTCGTCGTTGTTTTTCAGACGAGTTTCCGAACCCATTGGCACTTGCTTTTGAAGGAAATTTGAGAGATTATGTTGCTTATAGACATTAGCCCCCCTGGTAGGGACAAACGTACCTTCTGTAGATGCTCTATGATCCAGGCAATCTCATTTGGCCGTAAATTGAAGAAAATCCAGCGGCTATACGCCTTATCTCCTTGTTTTCGCCGGATGGCATGGTGTAACTCATGCGCGTGAAAGCCAAGAACAAAAGGGCATTCCTTGCATCGGTCAATATATGTGTGGAAACGATATCTCCACTATAGAGGACAAGAAAATTTGGGGCAGTTAGGCAAAAAGCACACGTGAAAATGAAGTACTTTCAAGGACTGCCATAGAATGGACAGATGCTCACTAAGACGGTCATATTTTGTCATTAGGAGTCCATGTCGGACGCATAAGTACGCAAATGGCTCGCGGCGAGCGCGAAAATCCAAAAAAATACTCCCCGCATGCGCCAGGAGGCACGGAGTTCCCTCAAATTCAGCCTTAAGCAGGACTTTTTGGCCCTGAAACTCAAAGAACATCATTCGTCGCTGTTTTTCAAACAGGTTTCTGAACGCATTGGCACTTCCTTTTGAAGGAAATTCGAGGGATTATGTTGCTTATACACATTATCCCCCCTGGTAGGGACAAACGTACCTTTCTACAGATGCTCTATGATCCGGGCAATCTCATTTGGCCGTAAATTGAAGAAAATCCAGCGGCTATATGCCTTATTCTCCTTGTTTTCGCCGGATGGCATGCTGTAACTCATGCGCGTGAAAGCCAAGAACAAAAGGGCATTCCTTGCATCGGTCAATATATATGTGGAAACGATATCTCCACCATAGAGGACAATAAATTTTGGGGCAGTCAGGCAAAAAGCGCACGAGAAAATGAAGTACTTTCAAGGACTGCCATAGATTGGACAGATGCTCACTAAAACGGTCATAATTTTGTCATTAGGAGTCCGTGTTGGACCCATAAGTACTCAAACTTCTCGCGGCGAGTGCGTGAATCCAAAAAATGCTCCCGGCTTGCGTCAGGAGGCCTGGAGTACCCTCAAATTCAGCCTTAAGCAGGACTTTTTGGCCCTGAAAGTCAAAGAACATCATTCGTTGTTGTTTTTCAGACGAGTTTCTGAACCCATTGGCACTTGCTTTTGAAGGAAATTCGAGAGATTATGTTGCTTATAGACATTAGCCCCCCTGGTAGGGACAAACGTACCTTCTGCAGATGCTCTATGATCCGGGCAATCTCATTTGGCCGTAAATTGAAGAAAATCCAGCGGCTATATGCCTTATTCTCCTTGTTTTCGCCGGATGGCATGGTGTAACTCATGCGCGTGAAAGCCAAGAACAAAAGGGCATTCCTGGCATCGGTCAATATATATGTGGAAACGATATCTCCACTATAGAGGACAAGAAATTTTGGGGCAGTCAGGCAAAAAGCGCACGAGAAAATGAAGTACTTTCAAGGACTGCCATAGAATGGACAGATGCTCACTAAGACGGTCATATTTTGTCATTAGGAGTCCGTGTCGGACCCATAAGTACTCAAACTGCTCGCGGCGAGCGCGAAAATCCAAAAAAATACTCCCCGCTTGCGCCAGGAGGCCCGGAGTACCCTCAAATTCAGTCTTAAGCAGGACTTTTGGCACTGATAGTCAAAGAACATCATTGGCCAATGTTTTTCAGACAAGTTTCTGTACCTATTGGCATTTCCTTTTGAAGGAAATTCGAGGGATTATGTTCCTTATAGACATTAGCCCCCTAGGTAGGGACAAACGTACCTTTGTGCAGATGCTCTGTGATCCGGGCAATCTCATTTGGCCGTAAATTGAAGAAAATCCAGCGGCTATATGCCTTATTCTCCTTGTTTTCGCCGGATGGCATGCTGTAACTCATGCGCGTGAAAGCCAAGAACAAAAGGGCATTCCTGGCATCGGTCAATATATATGTGGAAACAATATTTCCACTATAGAGGACAATAAATTTTGGGGCAGTCACGCAAAAAGCGCACGAGAAAATAAAGTACTTTCAAGGACTGCCATAGATTGGACAGATGCTCACTAAAACGGTCATAATTTTGTCATTAGGAGTCCGTGTTGGACCCATAAGTACTCAAACTTCTCGCGGCGAGTGCGTGAATCCAAAAAATGCTCCCGGCTTGCGTCAGGAGGCCCGGAGTACCCTCAAATTCAGCCTTAAGCAGGACTTTTTGGCCCTGAAAGTCAAAGAACATCATTCGTCGTTGTTTTTCAGACGAGTTTCTGAACCCATTGGCTCTTGCTTTTGAAGGAAATTCGAGAGATTATGTTGCTTATAGACATTAGCCCCCCTGGTAGGGACAAACGTACCTTCTGCAGATGCTCTATGATCCGGGCAATCTCATTTGGCCGTAAATTGAAGAAAATCCAGCGGCTATATGCCTTATTCTCCTTGTTTTCGCCGGATGGCATGCTGTAACTCATGCGCATGAAAGCCAAGAACAAAAGGGCATTCCTTGCATCGGTCAATATATATGTGGAAACGATATCTCCACTATAGAGGACAACAAATTTTGGGGCAGTCAGGCAAAAAGCGCACGAGAAAATGAAGTACTTTCAAGGACTGCCATAGAATGGACGGATGCTCACTAAGACGGTCATATTTTGTCATTAGGAGTCCGTGTCGGACCCATAAGTACTCAAACTGCCCGCGGCGAGCGCGAAAATCCAAAAAAATACTCCCCGCTTGCGCCAGGAGGCCCGGAGTACCCTCAAATTCAGTCTTAAGAAGGACTTTTGGCACTGAAAGTCAAAGAACATCATTCGCCGTTGTTTTTCAGACAAGTTTCTGAACCCATTGGCACTTCCCTTTTGAAGGAAATTCGAGGGATTATGTTCCTTATAGACATTAGCCCCCTAGGTAGGGACAAACGTACCTTTGTGCAGATGCTCTGTGATCCGGGCAATCTCATTTGGCCGTAAATTGAAGAAAATCCAGCGGCTATATGCCTTATTCTCCTTGTTTTCGCCGGATGGCATGCTGTAACTCATGCGCGTGAAAGCCAAGAACAAAAGGGCATTCCTGGCATTGGTCAATATATATGTGGAAACAATATTTCCACTATAGAGGACAATAAATTTTGGGGCAGTCACGCAAAAACCGCACGAAAAAATAAAGTACTTTCAAGGACTGCCATAGATTGGACAGATGCTCACTAAAACGGTCATAAATTTGTCATTAGGAGTCCGTGTTGGACCCATAAGTACTCAAACTTCTCGCGGCGAGTGCGTGAATCCAAAAAATGCTCCCGGCTTGCGTCAGGAGGCCCGGAGTACCCTCAAATTCAGCCTTAAGCAGGACTTTTTGGCCCTGAAAGTCAAAGAACATCATTCGTCGTTGTTTTTCAGACGAGTTTCTGAACCCATTGGCACTTGCTTTTGAAGGAAATTCGAGAGATTATGTTGCTTATAGACATTAGCCCCCCTGGTAGGGACAAACGTACCTTCTGCAGATGCTCTATGATCCGGGCAATCTCATTTGGCCGTAAATTGAAGAAAATCCAGCGGCTATATGCCTTATTCTCCTTGTTTTCGCCGGATGGCATGGTGTAACTCATGCGCGTGAAAGCCAAGAACAAAAGGGCATTCCTGGCATCGGTCAATATATATGTGGAAACGATATCTCCACTATAGAGGACAAGAAATTTTGGGGCAGTCAGGCAAAAAGCGCACGAGAAAATGAAGTACTTTCAAGGACTGCCATAGAATGGACGGATGCTCACTAAGACGGTCATATTTTGTCATTAGGAGTCGTTGTCGGACCCATAAGTACTCAAACTGCTCGCGGCGAGCGCGAAAATCCAAAAAAATACTCCCCGCTTGCGCCAGGAGGCCCGGAGTACCCTCAAATTCAGCTTTAAGCAGGACTTTTGGCCCTGAAAGTCAAAGAACATCATTCGCCGTTGTTTTTCAGACAAGTTTCTGAACCCATTGGCACTTCCTTTTTGAAGGAAATTCGAGGGATTATGTTGCTTATAGACATTAGCCCCCCAGGTAGGGACAAACGTACCTTTCTCCAGATGCTCTGTGATCCGGGCAGTCTCATTTGGCCGTAAATTGAAGAAAATCCAGCGGCTATATGCCTTATTCCCCTTGTTTTCGCCGGATGGCATGCTGTAACTCATGCGCGTGAAAGCCAAGAACAAAAGGGCATTCCTGGCATCGGTCAATATATATGTGGAAACAATATTTCCACTATAGAGGACAATAAATTTTGGGGCAGTCACCTAAAAAGCGCACGAGAAAATAAAGTACTTTCAAGGACTGCCATAGATTGGACAGATGCTCACTAAAACGGTCATAATTTTGTCATTAGGAGTCCGTGTTGGACCCATAAGTACTCAAACTTCTCGCAGCGAGTGCGTCAATCCAAAAAATGCTCCCGGCTTGCGTCAGGAGGCCCGGAGTACCCACAAATTCAGCCTTAAGCAGGACTTTTTGGCCCTGAAAGTCAAAGAACATCATTCATCGTTGTTTTTCAGACAAGTTTTTGAACCCATTGGCACTTGCTTTTGAAGGAAATTCGAGAGATTATGTTGCTTATAGACATTAGCCCCCCTGGTAGGGACAAACGTACCTTCTGCAGATGCTCTATGATCCGGGCAATCTCATTTGGCCGTAAATTGAAGAAAATCCAGCGGCTATATGCCTTATTCTCCTTATTTTCGCCGGATGGCATGCTGTAACTCATGCGCATGAAAGCCAAGAACAAAAGGGCATTCCTTGCATCGGTCAATATATATGTGGAAACGATATCTCCACTATAGAGGACAACAAATTTTGGGGCAGTCAGGCAAAAAGCGCACGAGAAAATGAAGTACTTTCAAGGACTGCCATAGAATGGACAGATGCTCACTAAGACGGTCATATTTTGTCATTAGGAGTCCGTGTCGGACCCATAAGTACTCAAACTGCTCGCGGCGATGGCGAAAATCCAAAAAAATACTCCCCGCTTGCGCCAGGAGGCCCGGAGTACCCTCAAATTCAGTCTTAAGCAGGACTTTTGGCACTGATAGTCAAAGAACATCATTGGCCAATGTTTTTCAGACAAGTTTCTGTACCCATTGGCATTTCCTTTTGAAGGAAATTCGAGGGATTTTGTTCCTTATAGACATTAGCCCCCTAGGTAGGGACAAACGTACCTTTGTGCAGATGCTCTATGATCCGGGCAATCTTATTTGGCCGTAAATTGAAGAAAATCCAGCGGCTATATGCCTTATTCTCCTTGTTTTCGCCGGATGGCATGCTGTAACTCATGCGCGTGAAAGCCAAGAACAAAAGGGCATTCCTGGCATCGGTCAATATATATGTCGAAACAATATTTCCACTATAGAGGACAATAAATTTTGGGGCAGTCACGCAAAAAGCGCACGAGAAAATAAAGTACTTTCAAGGACTGCCATAGATTGGACAGATGCTCACTAAAACGGTCATAATTTTGTCATTAGGAGTCCGTGTTGGACCCATAAGTACTCAAACTTCTCACTGCGAGTGCGTGAATCAAAAAAATGCTCCCGGCTTGCGTCAGGAGGCCCGGAGTACCCTCAAATTCAGCCTTAAGCAGGACTTTTTGGCCCTGAAAGTCAAAGAACATCATTCGTAGTTGTTTTTCAGACGAGTTTCCGAACCCATTGGCACTTGCTTTTGAAGGAAATTCAAGAGATTATGTTGCTTATAGACATTAGCCCCCCTGGTAGGGACAAACGTACCTTCTGTAGATGCTCTATGATCCAGGCAATCTCATTTGGCCGTAAATTGAAGAAAATCCAGCGGCTATATGCCTTATTCTCCTTGTTTTCGCCGGATGGCATGGTGTAACTCATGCGCGTGAAAGCCAAGAACAAAAGGGCATTCCTTGCATCGGTCAATATATGTGTGGAAACGATATCTCTACAATAGAGGACAAGAAATTTTGGGGCAGTCAGGCAAAAAGCGCACGAGAAAATAAAGTGCTTTCAAGGACTGCCATAGAATGGACAGATGCTCACTAAGACGGTCATATTTTGTCATTAGGAGTCATTGTCGGACCCATAAGTACTCAAACTGCTCGCGGCGAGCGCGAAAATCCAAAAAAATACTCCCCGCTTGCGCCAGGAGGCCCGGAGTACCCTCAAATTCAGCTTTAAGCAGGACTTTTGGCCCTAAAAGTCAAAGAACATCATTCGCCGTTGCTTTTCAGACAAGTTTCTGAACCCATTGGCACTTCCTTTTGAGGGAAATTCGAGGGAATATGTTGCTTATAGACATTAGCCCCCCAGGTAGGGATAAACGTACCTTTCTGCAGATGCTCTGTGATCCGGGCAATCTCATTTGGCCGTAAATTGAAGAAAATCCGGTGGCTATATGCCTTATTCTCCTTGTTTTCGCCGGATGGCATGCTGTAACTCATGCGCGTGAAAGCCAAGAACAAAAGGGTATTCCTGGCATTGGTTAATATATATGTGGAAACAATATTTCCACTATAGAGGACAGTGATTTTTGGGGCAGTCACACAAAAAGCGCACGAGAAAATAAAGTACTTTCAAGGACTGCCATAGATTGGACAGATGCTCACTAAAACGGTCATAATTTTGTCATTAGGAGTCCGTGTTGGACCCATAAGTACTCAAACTTCTCGCGGCGAGTGCGTGAATCCAAAAAATGCTCCCGGCTTGCGTCAGGAGGCCCGGAGTACCCTCAAATTCAGCCTTAAGCAGGACTTTTTGGCCCTGAAAGTCAAAGAACATCATTCATCGTTGTTTTTCAGACAAGTTTCTGAACCCATTGGCACTTGCTTTTGAAGGAAATTCGAGAGATTATGTTGCTTATAGACATTAGCCCCCCTGGTAGGGACAAACGTACCTTCTGTAGATGCTCTATGATCCGGGCAATCTCATTTGGCCGTAAATTGAAGAAAATCCAGCGGCTATATGCCTTATTCTCCTTGTTTTCGCCGGATGGCATGCTGTAACTCATGCGCGTGAAAGCGAAGAACAAAAGGGCATTCCTTGCATCGTACAATATATATGTGGAAACGATATCTCCACTATAGAGGACAACAAATTTTGGGGCAGTCAGGCAAAAAGCGCATGAGAAAATGAAATACTTTCAAGGACTGCCATAGAATGGACAGATGCTCACTAAGACGGTCATATTTTGTCATTAGGAGTCCGTGTCGGACCCATAAGTACTCAAACTGCTCGCGGCGAGCGCAAAATCCAAAAAAATACTCCCCGCTTGCGCCAGGAGGCCCGGAGTACCCTCAAATTCAGTCTTAAGCAGGACTTTTGGCCCTGATAGTCAAAGAACATCATTGGCCAATGTTTTTCAGACAAGTTTCTGTACCCATTGGCATTTCCTTTTAAAGGAAATTCGAGGGATTATGTTCCTTATAGACATTTGCCCCCTAGGTAGGGACAAACGTACCTTTGTGCAGATGCTCTATGATCCGGGCAATCTCATTTGGCCGTAAATTGAAGAAAATCCAGCGGCTATATGCCTTATTCTCCTTGTTTTCGCCGGATGGCATGCTGTAACTCATGCGCGTGAAAGCCAAGAACAAAAGGGCATTCCTGGCATCGGTCAATATATATGTGGAAACAATATTTCCACTATAGAGGACAATAAATTTTGGGGCAGTCACGCAAAAAGCGCACGAGAAAATAAAGTACTTTCAAGGACTGCCATAGATTCGACAGATGCTCACTAAAACGGTCATAATTTTGTCATTAGGAGTCTGAGTTGGACCCATAAGTACTCAAACTTCTCGCGGCGAGTGCGTGAATCCAAAAAATGCTCCCGGCTTGCGTCAGGAGGCCCGGAGTACCCTCAAATTCAGCCTTAAGCAGGACTTTTTGGCCCTGAAAGTCAAAGAACATCATTCGTCGTTGTTTTTCAGACGAGTTTCCGAACCCATTGGCACTTGCTTTTGAAGGAAATTCGAGATATTATGTTGCTTATAGACAT
>NW_021279921.1:53597-87504 GCF_002162155.2 Triticum dicoccoides
AAAAAATGCTCCCGGCTTGCGTCAGGAGGCCCGGAGTACCCTCAAATTCAGCCTTAAGCAGGACTTTTTGGCCCTGAAAGTCAAAGAACATCATTCGTAGTTGTTTTTCAGACGAGTTTCCGAACCCATTGGCACTTGCTTTTGAAGGAAATTCAAGAGATTATGTTGCTTATAGACATTAGCCCCCCTGGTAGGGACAAACGTACCTTCTGTAGATGCTCTATGATCCAGGCAATCTCATTTGGCCGTAAATTGAAGAAAATCCAGCGGCTATATGCCTTATTCTCCTTGTTTTCGCCGGATGGCATGGTGTAACTCATGCGCGTGAAAGCCAAGAACAAAAGGGCATTCCTTGCATCGGTCAATATATGTGTGGAAACGATATCTCTACAATAGAGGACAAGAAATTTTGGGGCAGTCAGGCAAAAAGCGCACGAGAAAATAAAGTGCTTTCAAGGACTGCCATAGAATGGACAGATGCTCACTAAGACGGTCATATTTTGTCATTAGGAGTCATTGTCGGACCCATAAGTACTCAAACTGCTCGCGGCGAGCGCGAAAATCCAAAAAAATACTCCCCGCTTGCGCCAGGAGGCCCGGAGTACCCTCAAATTCAGCTTTAAGCAGGACTTTTGGCCCTAAAAGTCAAAGAACATCATTCGCCGTTGCTTTTCAGACAAGTTTCTGAACCCATTGGCACTTCCTTTTGAGGGAAATTCGAGGGAATATGTTGCTTATAGACATTAGCCCCCCAGGTAGGGACAAACGTACCTTTCTGCAGATGCTCTGTGATCCGGGCAATCTCATTTGGCCGTAAATTGAAGAAAATCCGGTGGCTATATGCCTTATTCTCCTTGTTTTCGCCGGATGGCATGCTGTAACTCATGCGCGTGAAAGCCAAGAACAAAAGGGTATTCCTGGCATTGGTTAATATATATGTGGAAACAATATTTCCACTATAGAGGACAGTAATTTTTGGGGCAGTCACACAAAAAGCGCACGAGAAAATAAAGTACTTTCAAGGACTGCCATAGATTGGACAGATGCTCACTAAAACGGTCATAATTTTGTCATTAGGAGTCCGTGTTGGACCCATAAGTACTCAAACTTCTCGCGGCGAGTGCGTGAATCCAAAAAATGCTCCCGGCTTTCGTCAGGAGGCCCGGAGTACCCTCAAATTCAGCCTTAAGCAGGACTTTTTGGCCCTGAAAGTCAAAGAACATCATTCATCGTTGTTTTTCAGACAAGTTTCTGAACCCATTGGCACTTGCTTTTGAAGGAAATTCGAGAGATTATGTTGCTTATAGACATTAGCCCCCCTGGTAGGGACAAACGTACCTTCTGTAGATGCTCTATGATCCGGGCAATCTCATTTGGCCGTAAATTGAAGAAAATCCAGCGGCTATATGCCTTATTCTCCTTGTTTTCGCCGGATGGCATGCTGTAACTCATGCGCGTGAAAGCGAAGAACAAAAGGGCATTCCTTGCATCGGTCAATATATATGTGGAAACGATATCTCCACTATAGAGGACAACAAATTTTGGGGCAGTCAGGCAAAAAGCGCATGAGAAAATGAAATACTTTCAAGGACTGCCATAGAATGGACAGATGCTCACTAAGACGGTCATATTTTGTCATTAGGAGTCCGTGTCGGACCCATAAGTACTCAAACTGCTCGCGGCGAGCGCAAAATCCAAAAAAATACTCCCCGCTTGCGCCAGGAGGCCCGGAGTACCCTCAAATTCAGTCTTAAGCAGGACTTTTGGCCCTGATAGTCAAAGAACATCATTGGCCAATGTTTTTCAGACAAGTTTCTGTACCCATTGGCATTTCCTTTTAAAGGAAATTCGAGGGATTATGTTCCTTATAGACATTTGCCCCCTAGGTAGGGACAAACGTACCTTTGTGCAGATGCTCTATGATCCGGGCAATCTCATTTGGCCGTAAATTGAAGAAAATCCAGCGGCTATATGCCTTATTCTCCTTGTTTTCGCCGGATGGCATGCTGTAACTCATGCGCGTGAAAGCCAAGAACAAAAGGGCATTCCTGGCATCGGTCAATATATATGTGGAAACAATATTTCCACTATAGAGGACAATAAATTTTGGGGCAGTCACGCAAAAAGCGCACGAGAAAATAAAGTACTTTCAAGGACTGCCATAGATTCGACAGATGCTCACTAAAACGGTCATAATTTTGTCATTAGGAGTCTGAGTTGGACCCATAAGTACTCAAACTTCTCGCGGCGAGTGCGTGAATCCAAAAAATGCTCCCGGCTTGCGTCAGGAGGCCCGGAGTACCCTCAAATTCAGCCTTAAGCAGGACTTTTTGGCCCTGAAAGTCAAAGAACATCATTCGTCGTTGTTTTTCAGACGAGTTTCCGAACCCATTGGCACTTGCTTTTGAAGGAAATTCGAGATATTATGTTGCTTATAGACATAAGCCTCCCTGGTAGGGACAAACGTACCTTCTGTAGATGCTCTATGATCCGGGCAATCTCATTTGGCCGTAAATTGAAGAAAATCCAGCGGCTATATGCCTTATTCTCCTTGTTTTCGCCGGATGGCATGGTGTAACTCATGCGCGTGAAAGCCAAGAACAAAAGGGCATTCCTTGCATCGGTCAATATATGTGTGGAAACGATATCTCCACTATAGAGGACAAGAAATTTTGGGGCAGTCAGGCAAAAAGCGCACGAGAAAATGAAGTACTTTCAAGGACTGCCATAGAATGGACAGATGCTCACTAAGACGGTCATATTTTGTCATTAGGAGTCCGTGTCGGACCCATAAGTACTCAAACTGCTCGCGGCGAGCGCGAAAATCCAAAAAAATACTCCCCGCTTGCGCCAGGAGGCCCGGAGTACCCTCAAATTCAGTCTTAAGCAGGACTTTTGGCCCTGGTAGTCAAAGAACATCATTGGCCAATGTTTTTCAGACAAGTTTCTGTACCCATTGGCATTTCCTTTTAAAGGAAATTCGAGGGATTATGTTCCTTATAGACATTTGCCCCCTAGGTAGGGACAAACGTACCTTTGTGCAGATGCTCTATGATCCGGGCAATCTCATTTGGCCGTAAATTGAAGAAAATCCAGCGGCTATATGCCTTATTCTCCTTGTTTTCGCCGGATGGCATGCTGTAACTCATGCACGTGAAAGCCAAGAACAAAAGGGCATTCCTGGCATCGGTCAATATATATGTGGAAACAATATTTCCACTATAGAGGACAATAAATTTTGGGGCAGTCACGCAAAAAGCGCACGAGAAAATAAAGTACTTTCAAGGACTGCCATAGATTCGACAGATGCTCACTAAAACGGTCATAATTTTGTCATTAGGAGTCTGAGTTGGACCCATAAGTACTCAAACTTCTCGCGGCGAGTGCGTGAATCCAAAAAATGCTCCCGGCTTGCGTCAGGAGGCCCGGAGTACCCTCAAATTCAGCCTTAAGCAGGACTTTTTGGCCCTGAAAGTCAAAGAACATCATTCGTCGTTGTTTTTCAGACGAGTTTCCGAACCCATTGGCACTTGCTTTTGAAGGAAATTCGAGATATTATGTTGCTTATAGACATTAGCCTCCCTGGTAGGGACAAACGTACCTTCTGTAGATGCTCTATGATCCGGGCAATCTCATTTGGCCGTAAATTGAAGAAAATCCAGCGGCTATATGCCTTATTCTCCTTGTTTTCGCCGGATGGCATGGTGTAACTCATGCGCGTGAAAGCCAAGAACAAAAGGGCATTCCTTGCATCGGTCAATATATGTGTGGAAACGATATCTCCACTATAGAGGACAAGAAATTTTGGGGCAGTCAGGCAAAAAGCGCACGAGAAAATGAAGTACTTTCAAGGACTGCCATAGAATGGACAGATGCTCACTAAGACGGTCATATTTTGTCATTAGGAGTCATTGTCGGACCCATAAGTACTCAAACTGCTCACGGCGAGCGCGAAAATCCAAAAAAATACTCCCCGCTTGCGCCAGGAGGCCCGGAGTACCCTCAAATTCAGCTTTAAGCGGGACTTTTGGCCCTGAAAGTCAAAGAACATCATTCGCCGTTGTTTTTCAGACAAGTTTCCGAACCCATTGGCACTTCCTTTTGAAGGAAATTCGAGCGATTATGTTGCTTATAGACATTAGCCCCCCATGTAGGGACAAACGTACCTTTCTGCAGATGCTCTGTGATCCGGGCAATCTCATTTGGCCGTAAATTGAAGAAAATCCAGTGGCTATATGCCTTATTCTCCTTGTTTTCGCCGGATGGCATGCTGTAACTCATGCGCATGAAAGCCAAGAACAAAAGGGCATTCCTGGCATCGGTCAATATATATGTGGAAACAATATTTCCACTATAGAGGACAATAAATTTTGGGGCAGTCACGCAAAAAGCGCACGAGAAAATAAAGTACTTTCAAGGACTGCCATAGATTGGACAGATGCTCACTAAAACGGTCATAATTTTGTCATTAGGAGTCCGTGTTGGACCCATAAGTACTTAAACTTCTCGCGGCGAGTGCGTGAATCCAAAAAATGCTCCCGGCTTGCGTCAGGAGGCCTGGAGTACCCTCAAATTCAGCCTTAAGCAGGACTTTTTGGCCCTGAAAGTCAAAGAACATCATTCGTCGTTGTTTTTCAGACGAGTTTCTGAACCCATTGGCACTTGCTTTTGAAGGAAATTTGAGAGATTATGTTGCTTATAGACATTAGCCCCCCTGGTAGGGACAAACGTACCTTCTGCAGATGCTCTATGATCCGGGCAATCTCATTTGGCCGTAAATTGAAGAAAATCCAGCGGCTATATGCCTTATTCTCCTTGTTTTCGCCGGATGGCATGGTGTAACTCATGCGCGTGAAAGCCAAGAACAAAAGGGCATTCCTTGCATCGGTCAATATATATGTGGAAACGATATGTCCACTATAGAGGACAAGAAATTTTGGGGCAGTCAGGCAAAAAGCGCACGAGAAAATGAACTACTTTCAAGGATTGCCATAGAATGGACGGATGCTCACTAAGACGGTCATATTTTGTCATTAGGAGTCGTTGTCGGACCCATAAGTACTCAAACTGCTCGCGGCGAGCGCGAAAATCCAAAAAAATACTCCCCGCTTGCGCCAGGAGGCCCGGAGTACCCTCAAATTCAGCTTTAAGCAGGACTTTTGGCCCTGAAAGTCAAAGAACATCATTCGCCGTTGTTTTTCAGACAAGTTTCTGAACCCATTGGCACTTCCTTTTTGAAGGAAATTCGAGGGATTATGTTGCTTATAGACATTAGCCCCCCAGGTAGGGACAAACGTACCTTTCTGCAGATGCTCTGTGATCCGGGCAATCTCATTTGGCCGTAAATTGAAGAAAATCCAGCGGCTATATGCCTTATTCTCCTTGTTTTCGCCGGATGGCATGCTGTAACTCATGCGCGTGAAAGCCAAGAACAAAAGGGCATTCCTGGCATCGGTCAATATATATGTGGAAACAATATTTCCACGATAGAGGACAATAAATTTTGGGGCAGTCACGCAAAAAGCGCACGAGAAAATAAAGTACTTTCAAGGACTGCCATAGATTGGATAGATGCTCACTAAAACGGTCATAATTTTGTCATTAGGAGTCCGTGTTGGACCCATAAGTACTCAAACTTCTCGCGGCGAGTGCGTGAATCCAAAAAATGCTCCCGGCTTGCGTCAGGAGGCCCGGAGTACCCTCAAATTCAGCCTTAAGCAGGACTTTTTGGCCCCGAAAGTCAAAGAACATCATTCGTCGTTGTTTTTCAGACGAGTTTCCGAACCCATTGGCACTTGCTTTTGAAGGAAATTCGAGAGATTATGTTGCTTATAGACATTAGCCTCCCTGGTAGGGACAAACGTACCTTCTGTAGATGCTCTATGATCCGGGCAATCTCATTTGGCCGTAAATTGAAGAAAATCCAGCGGCTATATGCCTTATTCTCCTTGTTTTTGCCGGATGGCATGGTGTAACTCATGCGCGTGAAAGCCAAGAACAAAAGGGCATTCCTTGCATCGGTCAATATATGTGTGGAAACGATATCTCCACTATAGAGGACAAGAAATTTTGGGGCAGTCAGGCAAAAAGCGCACGAGAAAATGAAGTACTTTCAAGGACTGCCATAGAATGGACAGATGCTCACTAAGACGGTCATATTTTGTCATTAGGAGTCGTTGTCGGACCCATAAGTACTCAAACTGCTCGCGGCGAGCGCGAAAACCCAAAAAAAATACTCCCCGCTTGTGCCAGGAGGCCTGGAGTACCCTCAAATTCAGCTTTAAGCAGGACTTTTGGCCCTGAAAGTCAAAGAACATCATTCGCCGTTGTTTTTCACACAAGTTTCTGAACCCATTGGCACTTCCTTTTGAAGGAAATTCGAGGGATTATGTTGCTTATAGACATTAGCCCCCCAGGTAGGGACAAACGTACTTTTCTGCAGATGCTCTGTGATCCGGGCAATCTCATTTGGCCGTAAATTGAAGAAAATCCAGTGGCTATATGCCTTATTCTCCTTGTTTTCGCCGGATGGCATGCTGTAACCCATGCGCGTGAAAGCCAAGAACAAAAGGGCATTCCTGGCATCGGTCAATATATATGTGGAAACAATATTTCCACTATAGAGGACAATAAATTTTGGGGCAGTCACGCAAAAAGCGCACGAGAAAATAAAGTACTTTCAAGGACGGCCATAGATTGGACAGATGCTCACTAAAACGGTCATAATTTTGTCATTAGGAGTCCGTGTTGGACCCATAAGTACTCAAACTTCTCGCGGCGAGTGCGTCAATCCAAAAAATGCTCCCGGCTTGCGTCAGGAGGCCCAGAGTACCCTCAAATTCAGCCTTAAGCAGGACTTTTTGGCCCTGAAAGTCAAAGAACATCATTCGTCGTTGTTTTTCAGACGAGTTTCTGAACCCATTGGCACTTGCTTTTGAAGGAAATTCGAGAGATTATGTTGCTTATAGACATTAGCCCCCCTGGTAGGGACAAACGTACCTTCTGCAGATGCTCTATGATCCGGGCAATCTCATTTGGCCGTAAATTGAAGAAAATCCAGCGGCTATATGCCTTATTCTCCTTGTTTTCGCCGGATGGCATGGTGTAACTCATGCGCGTGAAAGCCAAGAACAAAAGGGCATTCCTTGCATCGGTCAATATATATGTGGAAACGATATCTCCACTATAGAGGACAAGAAATTTTGGGGCAGTCAGGCAAAAAGCGCACGAGAAAATAAAGTACTTTCAAGGACTGCCATAGAATGGACGGATGCTCACTAAGACGGTCATATTTTGTCATTAGGAGTTGTTGTCGGACCCATAAGTACTTAAACTGCTCGCGGCGAGCGCGAAAATCCAAAAAAATACTCCCCGCTTGCGCCAGGAGGCCCGGAGTACCCTCAAATTCAGCTTTAAGCAGGACTTTTGGCCCTGAAAGTCAAAGAACATCATTCGCCGTTGTTTTTCAGACAAGTTTCTGAACCCATTGGCACTTCCCTTTTGAAGGAAATTCGAGGGATTATGTTGCTTATAGACATTAGCCCCCCAGGTAGGGACAAACCTACCTTTCTGCAGATGCTGTGTGATCCGGGCAATCTCATTTGGCCGTAAATTGAAGAAAATCCAGCGGCTATATGCCTTATTCTCCTTGTTTTCGCCGGATGGCATGCTGTAACTCATGCGCGTGAAAGCCAAGAACAAAAGGGCATTCCTGGCATCGGTCAATATATATGTGGAAACAATATTTCCACTATAGAGGACAATAAATTTTGGGGCAGTCACGCAAAAAGCGCACGAGAAAATAAAGTACTTTCAAGGACCGCCATAGAATGGACAGATGTTCACTAAAACGGTCATAATTTTGTCATTAGGAGTCCGCGTCGGACCCATAAGTACTCAAACTGATCGCGGCGAGTGCGTGAAACCAGAAAATACTCCCTACTTGCGCCAGGAGGCCCAAAGTACCCTCAAATTTAGCCTTAAGCAGGACCTTTTGGCCGTGAAAGTCAAATAACATCATTCGTTGCTGTTTTTCAGACAAGTTTCTGAACTCATTGGCACTTCCTTTTGAAGGAAATTCGTGAGATTATGTTGCTTATAGACATTAGCCCCCCTGGTGGGGACAAACGTACCTTTCTGCAGATGCTCTATGATCCGCGCAATCTCATTTGGCCGTAAATTGAAGAAAATCCAGCGGCTACATGCCTTATTCTCCTCGTTTTTGCCGGATGGCTTGGTGTAACTCCTGCGCGTGAAAGCCAAGAACTAAAGGGCATTCCTGGCATCGGTCAATATATATGTGCAAACTATATCTCCACTATAGAGGACAAGAAATTTTGGGGCAGTTAGGCAAAAAGCGCACGAGAAAATGAAGTACTTTCAAGTCCTGCCATAGAATTGACAGATGCTCACTAAGACGGTCATATTTTGTCATTAGGAGTCCGTGTCGGACCCATAAGTACTCAAACTACTCGCGGCGAGCGTGAAAATCCAAAAAAATACTCCCCGCTTGCGCCAGGAGGCCCGGAGTACCCTCAAATTCAGCCTTAAGCAGGACTTTTGGCCCTGAAAGTCAAAGAACATCATTCGCCGCTGTTTTTCAGACAAGTTTCTGTACCCATTGGCATTTCCTTTTGAAGGAAATTAGAGGGATTATGTTGCTTATAGATATTAGCCACCCAGGTAGGGACAAACGTACCTTTCTGCAGATGCTCTATGATCCGGGCAATCTCATTTGGCTGTAAATTGAAGAAAATCCAGCGGCTATATGCCTTATTCTCCTTGTTTTCGCTGGATGGCATACTGTAACTCGTGCGCGTGAAAGCCAAGAACAAAAGGGCATTCCTGGCATCGGTCAATATTTACGTGGAAACAATATTTCCACTATAGAGGACAATAAATTTTGGGGTAGTCAGGCAAAATGCGCACGAGAAAATAAAGTACTTTCAAGGACTGCCATAGATTGGACAGATGCTCACTAAAACGGTCATAATTTTGTCATTCGGAGTCTGTGTCGGACCCATAAGTACTCAAACTTCTCGCGGTGAGTGCGCGAATCCAAAAAATACTCCCTGCTTGCGCCAAGAGGCCCGGAGTGCCCTCATATTTAGCCTTAACCAAGACTTTTTGGCCATGAAAGTCAAACAACATCATTCGTTGCTATTTTTTAGACAAGTTTCTGAACTCATTGGCACTTCCTTTTGAAGGAAATTCGTGAGATTATGTTGCTTATAGACATTAGCCCCCGTGGTAGGGACAAACGTACCTTTCTGCAGATGCTCTATGATCCGGGCAATCTCATTTGGCCGTAAATTGAAGAAAATGCAGCGGCTACATGCCTTATTCTCCTCGTTTTTGCTGGATGGCTTGGTGTAACTCATGCGCGTGAAAGCCAAGAACTACAGGGCATTCTTGGCATCGGTTAATATATATGTGGAAACGATATCTCCACTATAGAGGACAAGAAATTTTGGGGCAGTTAGGCAAAAAGCGCACGAGAAAATGAAGTACTTTCAAGGACTGCCATAGAATGGACAGATGCTCACTAAGACGGTCATATTTTGTCATTAGGAGTTCGTGTCGGACCCGTAGGTACTCAAACTGCTCGCGGCGAGCGTGAAAATCCAAAAAAATACTCCCCGCTTGCGCCAGGAGGCCCGGAGTTCCCTCAAATTCAGCCTTAAGCAGGACTTTTGGCCCTGAAAGTCAAAGAACATCATTCGCCACTGTTTTTTAGACAAGTTCCTGAACCCATTGGCACTTCCTTTTGAAGGAAATTCGAGGGATTGTGTTGCTTATAGACATTAGCCCCCCAGGTAGGGACAAACGTACCTTTCTGCAGATGCTCTATGATCCGGGCAATCTCATTTGGCCGTAAATTGAAGAAAATCCAGCGGCTATATGCCTTATTCTCCTTGTTTTCACCGGATGGCATGCTGTAACTCAGGCGCGTGAAAGCCAAGAACAAAAGGGCATTCCTGGCATCGGTCAATATATATGTGGAAACGATATTTCCACTATAGAGGACAATAAATTTTGGGGCAGTCAGGCAAAAAGCGCACGAGAAAATAAAGTACTTTCAAGGACTGCCATAGATTGGACAGATGCTCACTAAAACGGTCATAATTTTGTCATTCGGAGTCTGTGTCGGACCCATAAGTACTCAAACTTGTCGCCGCGAGTGCGCGAATCCAAAAAATACTCCCTGCTTGCGCTAGGAGGCCCGGAGTACCCTCAAATTTAGCCTTAACAAGGACTTTTTGGCCCTGAAAGTCAAAGAACATCATTCGTTGTTGTTTTTCAGACAAGTTTCTGAACTCATTGGCACTTCCTTTTGAAGGAAATTCGTGAGATTATGTTGCTTATAGACATTAGCCCCCGTGGTAGGGACAAACGTACCTTTCTGCAGATGCTCTATGATCCGGGCAATCTCATTTGGCCGTAAATTGAAGAAAATCCAGCGGCTACATGCCTTATTCTCCTCGTTTTTGCCGGATGGCTTGGTGTAACTCATGCGCGTGAAAGCCAAGAACTAAAGGGCATTCCTGGCATCGGTCAATATATGTGTGGAAACGATATCTCCACTATAGAGGACAAGAAATTTTGGGGCAGTTAGGCAAAAAGCGCACGAGAAAATGAAGTACTTTCAAGGACTGCCATAGAATGGATAGATGCTCACTAAGACGGTCATATTTTGTCATTAGGAGTTCATGTCGGACCCATAAGACTCAGACTGCTCGCGGCGAGCGCGAAAATCCAAAAAAATACTCCCCGCTTGCGCCAGGAGGCCCGGAGTACCCTCAAATTCAGCCTTAAGCAGGACTTTTGGCCCTGAAAGTCAAAGAACATCATTCGCCGCTGTTTTTTAGACAAGTTTCTGAACCCATTGGCACTTGCTTTTGAAGGAAATTCGAGGGATTATGTTGCTTATAGACATTAGCCCCCAGGTAGGGACAAACGTACCTTTGTGCAGATGCTCTGTGATCCGGGCAATCTCATTTGGCCGTAAATTGAAGAAAATCCAGCGCCTATATGCCTTATTCTCCTTGTTTTCGCCGGATGGCATGCTGTAACTGATGCGCGTGAAAGCCAAGAACAAAAGGGCATTCCTGGCATCGGTCAATATATATGTGGAAACGATATCTCCACCATAGAGGACAATAAATTTTGGGGCAGTCAGGCAAAAAGCGCATGAGAAAATAAAGTACTTTCAAGGACTGCCATAGATTGGACAGATGCTCACTAAAACGGTCATAATTTTGTCATTAGGAGTCCGCGTCGGACCCATAAGTACTCAAACTTCTCGCGGCGAGTGCGCGAATCCAAAAAATGCTCCCCGCTTGCATCAGGAGGCCTGGAGTACCCTCAAATTCAGCCATAAGCAGGACTTTTTGGCCCTGAAAGTCAAAGAACCTCATTCGTTGCTGTTTTTCAGACAAGTTTCTAAACCCATTGGCACTTCCTTTTGAAGGAAATTCAAGAGATTATGTTGCTTATAGACATTAGCCCCCCTGGTAGGGACAAACGTACCTTTCTACAGATGCTCTATGATCCGAGCAATCTCATTTGGTCGTAAATTGAAGAAAATCCAGCGGCTATATGCCTTATTCTCCTTGTTTTTGCCGGATGGCATGGTGTAACTCATGCACGTGAAAGCCAAGAACTAAAGGGCATTCCTAGCATCAGCCAATATATATTTGGAAACGATATCTCCACTATAGAGGACAAGAAATTTTGGGGCAGTTAGGCAAAAAGCACACGTGAAAATGAAGTACTTTCAAGGACTGCCATAGAATGGACAGATGCTCACTAAGTCGGTCATATTTTGTCATTAGGAGTCCGTGTCGGACGCATAAGTACGCAAATGGCTCGCGGCGAGCGCGAAAATCCAAAAAAATACTCCCCGCATGCGCCAGGAGGCCCGGAGTTCCCTCAAATTCAGCCTTAAGCAGGACTTTTTGGCCCTGAAACTCAAAGAACATCATTCGTCGCTGTTTTTCAAACAGGTTTCTGAACGCATTGGCACTTCCTTTTGAAGGAAATTCGAGGGATTATGTTGCTTATAGACATTAGCCCCCCTGGTAGGGACAAACGTACCTTTCTACAGATGCTCTATGATCCGGGCAATCTCATTTGGCCGTAAATTGAAGAAAATCTAGCCCCTATATGCCTTATTCTCCTTGTTTTCGCCGGATGGCATGCTGTAACTCATGCGCGTGAAAGCCAAGAACAAAAGGGCATTCCTTGCATCGGTCAATATATATGTGGAAACGATATCTCCACCATAGAGGACAATAAATTTTGGGGCAGTCAGGCAAAAAGCGCACGAGAAAATGAAGTACTTTCAAGGACTGCCATAGATTGGACAAATGCTCACTAAAACGGTCATAATTTTCTCATTCGGAGTCTGTGTCGGACCCATAAGTACTCAAACTTCTCGCGGCGAGTGCGTGAATCCACAAAATGCTCCCCACTTGCGTCAGGAGGCCCGGAGTACCCTCAAATTCAGCCTTAAGTAGGACATTTTGGCCCTGAAAGTCAAAGAACATCATTCGTTGCTGTTTTTTAGACAAGTTTCTGAACCCATTGGCACTTCCTTTTGAAGGAAATTAGAGCGATTATGTTGCTTGTAGACATTAGCCCCCCTGGTAGGGACAAACGTACCTTTCTGCAGATGCTCTGTGATCCGGGTAATCTCATTTGGCCGTAAATTGAAGAAAATCCAGCGGCTATATGCCTTATTCTCCTTGTTTTCGCCAGATGGCATGCTGTAACTCATGTGCGTGAAAGCCAAGAACAAAAGGGCATTCCTGGCATCGGTTAATATATATGTGGAAACAATATTTCCACTATAGAGGACAATAAATTTTGGGGCAGTCACGCAAAAAGCGCACGAGAAAATGAAGTACTTTCAAGGACTGCCATAGATTGGACAAATGCTCACTAAAACGGTCATAATTTTGTCATTAGGAGTCCGTGTTGGACCCATAAGTACTCAAACTTCTCGCGGCGAGTGCGTGAATCCAAAAAATGCTCCCGGCTTGCGTCAGGAGGCCCGGAGTACCCTCAAATTCAGCCTTAAGCAAGACTTTTTGGCCCTGAAAGTCAAAGAACATCATTCGTCGTTGTTTTTCAGACGAGTTTCTGAACCCATTGGCACTTGCTTTTGAAGGAAATTCGAGAGATTATGTTGCTTATAGACATTAGCCCCCCTGGTAGGGACAAACGTACCTTCTGCAGATGCTCTATGATCCGGGCAATCTCATTTGGCCGTAAATTGAAGAAAATCCAGCGGCTATATGCCTTATTCTCCTTGTTTTCGCCGGATGGCATGGTGTAACTCATGCGCGTGAAAGCCAAGAACAAAAGGGCATTCCTTGCATCGGTCAATATATATGTGGAAACGATATCTCCACTATAGAGGACAAGAAATTTTGGGGCAGTCAGGCAAAAAGCGCACGAGAAAATGAAGTACTTTCAAGGACTGCCATAGAATGGATAGATGCTCACTAAGACGGTCATATTTTGTCATTAGGAGTCGTTGTCGGACCCATAAGTACTCGAACTGCTCGTGGCGAGCGTGAAAATCCAAAAAAATACTCCCCGCTTGCGCTAGGAGGCCCGGAGTACCCTCAAATTCAGCTTTAAGCAGGACTTTTGGCCCTGAAAGTCAAAGAACATCATTCGCCGTTGTTTTTCAGACAAGTTTTTGAACCCATTGGCACTTCCTTTTGAAGGAAATTCGAGGGATTATGTTGCTTATAGACATTAGCCCCCCAGGTAGGGACAAACGTACCTTTCTGCAGATGCTCTGTGATCCGGGCAATCTCATTTGGCCGTAAATTGAAGAAAATCCAGCGGCTATATGCCTTATTCTCCTTGTTTTCGCTAGATGGCATGCTGTAACTCATGCGCGTGAAAGCCAAGAACAAAAGGGCATTCCTGGCATCGGTCAATATATATGTGGAAACAATATTTCCACTATAGAGGACAGTAAATTTTGGGGCAGTCACGCAAAAAGCGCACGAGAAAATAAAGTACTTTCAAGGACTGCCATAGATTGGACAGATGCTCACTAAAACAGTCATAATTTTGTCATTAGGAGTCTGTGTTGGACCCATAAGTACTCAAACTTCTCGTAGCGAGTGCGTGAATCCAAAAAATGCTCCCGGCTTGCGTCAGGAGGCCCGGAGTACCCTCAAATTCAGCCTTAAGCAGGACTTTTCGGCCCTGAAAGTCAAAGAACATCATTCATCGTTCTTTTTCAGAAAAGTTTCTGAACCCATTGGCACTTGCTTTTGAAGGAAATTCGAGAGATTATGTTGCTTATAGACATTAGCCCCCCTGGTAGGGATAAACGTACCTTCTGCAGATGCTCTGTGATCCGGGCAATCTCATTTGGCCGTAAATTGAAGACAATCCAGCGGCTATATGCCTTATTCTCCTTGTTTTCGCCGGAAGGCATGCTGTAACTCATGCGCGTGAAAGCCAAGAACAAAAGGGCATTCCTTGCATCGGTCAATATATATGTGGAAACGATATCTCCACTATAGAGGACAACAAATTTTGGGGCAGTCAGGCAAAAAGCGCACGAGAAAATGAAGTACTTTCAAGGACTGCCATAGAATGGACAGATGCTCACTAAGACGGTCATATTTTGTCATTAGGAGTCCGTGTCGGACCCATAAGTACTCAAACTGCTCGTGCCGAGCACGAAAATCCAAAAAAATACTCCCCGCTTGCGCCAGGAGGCCCGGAGTACCCTCAAATTCAGTCTTAAGCAGGACTTTTGGCCCTGAAAGTCAAAGAACATCATTCACCAATGTTTTTCAGACAAGTTTCTGTACGCATTGGCATTTCCTTTTGAAGGAAATTCGAGGGATTATGTTGCTTATAGACATTAGCTCCCTAGGTAGGGAAAAACGTACCTTTGTGCAGATGCTCTATGATCCGCGCAATCTCATTTGGCCGTAAATTGAAGAAAATCCAGCGGCTATATGCCTTATTCTCCTTGTTTTCGCCGGCTGGCATGCTGTAACTCATGCGCGTGAAAGCCAAGAACAAAAGGGCATTCCTGGCATCGGTCAATATATATGTGGAAACGACATCTCCACTATAGAGGACAAGAAATTTTGGGGCCGTCAGGCAAAACGTGCACGAGAAAATGAAGTACTTTCAAGGACCGCCATAGAATGGACAGGTGTTCACTAAAACGGTCATAATTTTGTCATTAGGAGTCCGCGTCGGACCCATAAGTACTCAAACTGCTCGCGGCGAGTGCGCAAATCCAAAAAATACTCCCTGCTTGCGCCAGGAGGCCCGAAGTACCCTCAAATTTAGCCTTAAGCACGACCTTTTGGCCGTGAAAGTCAAATAACATCATTCGTTGCTGTTTTTCAGACAAGTTTCTGAACTCATTGGCACTTCCTTTTGAAGGAAATTCATGAGATTATGTTGCTTATAGACATTAGCCCCCCTGGTAGGGACAAACGTACCTTTCTGCAGATGCTCTATGATCCGCGCAATCTCATTTGGCCGTAAATTGAAGAAAATCCAGCGGCTACATGCCTTATTCTCCTCGTTTTTGCCGGATGGCTTGGTGTAACTCATGCGCGTGAAAGCCAAGAACTAAAGGCCATTCCTGGCATCGGTCAATATATATGTGGAAACGATATCTCCACTATAGAGGACAAGAAATTTTGGGGCAGTTAGGCAAAAAGCGCACGAGAAAATGAAGTACTTTCAAGGACTGCCATAGAATGGACAGATGCTCACTAAGACGGTCATATTTTGTCATTAGGAGTCCGTGTCGGACCCATAAGTACTCAAACTGCTCGCGGCGAGCGTGAAAATCCAAAAAAATACTCCCCGCTTGCGCCAGGAGGCCCGGAGTACCCTTAAATTCAGCCTTAAGCAGGACTTTTGGCCCTGAAAGTCAAAGAACATCATTCGCCGTGGTTTTTCAGACAAGTTTCTGTACCCATTGGCATTTCCTTTTGAAGGAAATTCGAGGGATTATGTTGCTTATAGATATTAGCCCCCCAGGTAGGTACAAACGTACCTTTCTGCAGATGCTCTATGATCCGGGCAATCTCATTTGGCCGTAAATTGAAGAAAATCCAGCGGCTATATGCCTTATTCTCCTTGTTTTCGCCGGATGGCATACTGTAACTCATGCGCGTGAAAGCCAATAACAAAAGGGCATTCCTGGCATCGGTCAATATTTACGTGGAAACAATATTTCCACTATAGAGGACAATAAATTTTGGGGCAGTCAGGCAAAAAGCGCACGAGAAAATAAAGTACTTTCAAGGACTGCCATAGATTGGACAGATGCTCACTAAAACGGTCATAATTTTGTCATTCGGTGTCTGTGTCGGACCGATAAGTACTCAAACTTCTCACGGCGAGTGCGCGAATCCAAAAGATACTCCCTGCTTGCGCCAGGAGGCCCGGAGTACCCTCATATTTATCCTTAACCAGGACTTTTTGGCCGTGAAAGTCAAACAACATCATTCGTTGCTATTTTTCAAACAAGTTTCTGAACTCATTAGCACTTCCTTTTGAAGGAAATTCGTCAGATTATGTTGCTTATAGACATTAGCCCCCGTGGTAGGGACAAACGTACCTTTCTTCAGATGCCCTATTATCCGGGCAATCTCATTTGGCCGTAAATTGAAGAAAATGCAGTGGCTACATGCCTTATTCTCCTCATTTTTGCCGGATGGCTTGGTGTAACTCATGCGCGTGAAAGCCAAGAACTAAAGGGCATTCCTGGCATCGGTCAATATATATGTGGAAACGATATCTCCACTATAGAGGACAAGAAATTTTGGGGCAGTCAGGCAAAAAGCGCACGAGAAAATGAAGTACTTTCAAGGACTGCCATAGAATGGACAGATGCTCACCAAGACGGTCATATTTTGTCATTAGGAGTTCGTGTCGGACCCATAGGTACTCAAACTGCTCGCGGCGAGCGTGAAAATCCAAAAAAATACTCCCCGCTTGCGCCAGGAGGCCTGGAGTACCCTCAAATTCAGCCTTAAGCAGGACTTTTGGTCCTGAAAGTCAAAGAACATCATTCGCCGCTGTTTTTCAGACTAGTTTCTGAACCCATTGGCACTTCCTTTTGAAGGAAATTCTAGGGATTATGTTGCTTATAGACATTAGCCCCCCAGGTAGGGACAAACGTACCTTTCTGCAGATGCTCTATGATCCGGGCAATCTCATTTGGCCGTAAATTGAAGAAAATCCAGCGGCTATATGGCTTATTCTCCTTGTTTTCGCCAGATGGCATGCTGTAACTCATGCGCGTGAAAGCCAAGAACAAAAGGGCATTCCTGGCATCGGTCAATATATATGTGGAAACGATATTTCCACTATAGAGGACAATAAATATTGGGGCAGTCAGGCAAAAAGCGCACGAGAAAATAAAGTACTTTCAAGGACTGCCATAGATTGGACAGATGCTCACTAAAACGGTCATAATTTTGTCATTCGGAGTCTATGTCGGACCCATAAGTACTCAAACTTCTCGCGGTGAGTGCGTGAATCCAATAAATACTCCCTGCTTGCGCCAGGAGGCCCAGAGTACCCTCAAATTTAGCCTTAACCAGGACTTTTTGGCCCTGAAAGTTAAAGAACATCATTCGTTGTTGTTTTTCACACAAGTTTCTGAACTCATTGGCACTTCCTTTTGAAGGAAATTCGTGAGATTATGTTGCTTATAGACATTAGCCCCCGTGGTAGGGACAAACGTACCTTTCTGCAGATGCTCTATGATCCGGGCAATCTCATTTGGCCGTAAATTGAAGAAAATCCAGCGGCTACATGCCTTATTCTCCTCGTTTTTGCCGGATGGCTTGGTGTAACTCATGCGCGTGAAAGCCAAGAACTAAAGGGCATTCCTGGCATCGGTCAATATATATGTGGAAACGATATCTCCACTATAGAGGACAAGAAATTTTGGGGCAGTTACGCAAAAAGCGCACGAGAAAATGAAGTACTTTCAAGGACTGCCATAGAATGGACAGATGCTCACTAAGACGGTCATATTTTGTCATTAGGAGTTCGTGTCGGACCCATAAGTACTACTACTCGCGGCGAGAGCGAAAATCCAAAAAAATACTTCCCGCTTGCGCTAGGAGGCCCGGAGTACCCTCAAATTCAGCCTTAAGCAGGACTTTTGGCCCTGAAAGTCAAAGAACATCATTCGCCGCTATTTTTAGACAAGTTTCTGAACCCATTGGCACTTCCTTTTGAAGGAAATTCAAGGGATTATGTTGCTTATAGACATTAGCCCCCAGGTAGGGACAAACGTACCTTTGTGCAGATGCTCTGTGATCTGGGCAATCTCATTTGGCCGTAAATTGAAGAAAATCCAGCGCCTATATGCCTTATTCTCCTTGTTTTCGCCGGATGGCATGCTGTAACTCATGCACGTGAAAGCCAAGAACAAAAGGGCATTCCTGGCATCGGTCAATATATATGTGGAAATGATATCTCCACCATAGAGGACAATAAATTTTGGGGCAGTCAGGCAAAAAGCGCATGAGAAAATAAAATACTTTCAAGGACTGCCATAGATTGGACAGATGCTCACTAAAACGGTCATAATTTTGTCATTAGGAGTCCGCGTGATGAGGACATCAATACAACTGTTACACCCACAGCCCCTGCTGCTATACATACTGGACCAATTACTAGAGCTCGTGCACACCAACTAAATTACCAGGTACTTTCGTTTCTTGGTAACGATTCTAATGTTCATGAGAATATGATGCTGCCTAAATTGGATACATTTGTTTTGCTTACAAATGAAGGGCCTTGCTTGGAGAAGGATGAACATTGGAGCAAGAACAAGCATGGAGATGATGGCATGCGCAAGGGGAACAAGAACGAAGTTACAAGTGATGATTTCAGGACTTTGAAGCCACCATAATGGGTGCATGAAGCCTTGGACGAAATATACAAGATGCCACTTCATAAATTTCGTCCTGAGGCTATTTTAGGTGATGCGTCACCTTATTATTGGGCCAGGCCCATGTAATTTCGAAATACATAAGTATAGGCTATTTTTAGAGTACGTATGTGTGGGGAAACAAGAGATAGGGTTGATTTCGGACCCCTCCACCAAGGGCCACGAAATTCCCCCCCCCCCCTCTTCCTCCATATATACAGCCCTTAGGGCATCGTTTAGACGTCGGGTTTTGTTTAGATTAAAAGTTCGCCATAGCTGCAACTTCGCGTACTTCGTTTGTGTTCAACGACCAGACAAAGGCGTCACAGAACCCCACCTTGATCAATAAAGCTTTCATCTTATATTCGCAATATCCAGATTGCAATCTCAGTTTCTTGCTTGTTCTTCGTTTGCTCGCAGGAAACAGACCCTCGTGGTCAGGTTGATCGTGCTCCGGCGTGGTCAATAACCTTTCGGAGTTGGTTTAGCGATTGCTAAGGCGTGACGTCCTCGCACGTTCGTAGTCGGATCGTCAAAGTCGACTGCCACCAAAGCGATATCCATCATCTCATCGAAAGACGGGACACCTTTGCCTCTATCAAGTGGTATCAGATTTCCAGGTTGCTCGGTGAGATTTTACAGTTTTTCGTAGTTTTGATCGAGTCTGTTCTTCATACCTACAGTCCATGAAAAAGCCAAAAAAATTAGGGTTAGTTCATCATATCCGAACCAATCTGAGCCTTTGCATAATCTTTTTAGGGTTTTGCTTTGTTGAATTTGCGATTGCATCGTCGTGTCTAGTTGCTGGTCTTAGCGTTAGTCTTTTAGAGTTTCGAGTTCTGGTCATAAGTTGTCACGCCGCCACCGCACCATCATCATCGCCCCTGTCACCTACCACCACTGCTCCGAATCCGTATCCATATACCACCACCAATCCGTATCCATATACCACCACCGATCCATATCCATATATTACCACCGCTGCCATATACCACCAACGCTGCCATATACCACCACCATATATCCACCACCAATCCGAGTTCCTTGCATATTAGGTGTGTTTTTGAGATCCATCTAGATTCCGATTCGTGTTTCCTTGCCGGAGTAGGTTTTGGAAAAAAAAGAGTCCGGAAACCACCCTCCGTTTAGGCCCAAAATTTTTCGAAAACGCATTTTCCGAAAAAATTTCGAAAAATTCTGGCTATCCTATTTTGAGACAGGTGCCATTATAGGAAGTTTTTTTTGACCCGTTTCCAGTTTTTGGGTCCGGGCAGTCGAAAAAACGAAAAAAAAAATTTGGTCGAAAAAATTTCGTGCCCATCCTGTCAGTTTGACCTAGGAAGAGTTTTGAGACACTCGCCATTATAGTGATTTTTCGCAAAAAAAAGGAGCGCAAAAAAAGAGCGCAAAAAAAGAGCGAAAAAAAATTCCAGAGTGTGCTTTTTCCTTGTTTACGTGCAGCGCCGTGATTTTGTTAGTGTTCTAGGCTCGCGTCTCTAGCACGGTCTAGCCTAGGACCAGCACAGTACCGTCGTTGAGCGTTTATTCAACTTTGCATCTCTGAATTGATTATTGCTGACCCTTTTTGCTACCATATTATAAGCCTTCCCAGCTCCACATACATCTACGTCGTGCGTTTGACTCTCCCTGGTAATCGCTCTATCCAAGCTTCGAGAGTTTTGACTACAACGGTTGCCAATCACCGCCTGCTGCTGGGTAAGAACTGGTAAGAATTTGAGATTTGCTTGACGGGTTTGTGATACACCACCACCACTTCTTAGTAGTCTGTAGGATCACATTCTTGTGTGTTTCTATTTGCTGCTAACCATGGTAGGATCACAAGCCGATGAGACTGATTGGGAGAACCTGACGAACAAACAGCTACATGATAAATTTCAGCAAATGATGAGTGGATAGGTGCAAGATGTGCTAAACAGATTTGACGAGGCCATGGAGAAGATAGATGGCATGAAGAAGACGTTCGAAACAAAGCTTGATAGCAAGTTTAATGAATTGCTCGCGCGTATACCACCACCACCGCCGGCTGCACCTATCGCTCCTCTGCAACACCAACAACAACGCATCCTTCCGAATCAATATGGACGAGCGAAGCATGTTCCTATTGAGGATGGCCAAACTTCTGGTGCTGCTGTTCCTGTTATTGATGCTTCTTTGGCTCCTGCTACTGCTGCTGCTGGTACCCAGGAGGATGATGAGTATGCGGGCGATTATGAGGATGAGGTTGATCAAAATCAGAACTACGTGCACCCACCAGCACCACCACCAGCAGGTCGACCTCAGGTATATATTCGTAATCGTAGGCCTGCACCACCACCTCAGGTACGAGATGATGTGCATATTCCTAAACTGAAATTGAATATTCCACCATTTGAGGGTAGATATGTTCCTGATATATATCTTACTTGGGAGTTAGAAACTGAACAACGTTTTACATGTTTACAATATCCCGAGGAGAGACGGGTTGCTGCTGCTGTTTGCGCTTTCACTAGTTTTGCATGTGTATGGTGGTCTGAACATTGTAGATTATATCCTATTCCAACTACTTGGGCTGCTTTGAAAACTGCTATGCGTACGCGTTGGGTTCCACCATATTATCAACGTGAATTGCTTCAAAAATTGTAGCGTTTAAGACAAGGGAAAAATTCTGTAGAAGAATATTATCAGGAATTACAAACTGGCATGATTAGATGTGGTATTGTTGAGGAGAATGAAGCTATGCTTGCACGTTTTCTGGGTGGATTAAATAGAGAGATTCAGACCATTCTAGACTATAAGGAGTATACTAATATCACTCGTTTATTCCATCTTGCTTGTAAAGCTGAACGTGAAGTGCTGGATCGACAAGCGTTGGCGCGATCTAACTTTTCTACAGGCCGACCTTCATCATGGACACCGCGTGCATCTTCTACTTCAACTGCACCAGCACCTCAATTAGGTGCCTCCTCCAGTCGTGATACAAGAAAACAGGCACAAACACCATTATCTGCCAAGAGCGCACCTGCTGGGCCTGCACAGAGTTCTTCTTCTTCCATGGCATCAACAGGGCACACAAGTGATATTATTTGTCGTTGTTGTAAGGGAGGAGGTCATTATGCGAGAGAATGCAAATCTCCGCGTGTGATGATTGCTACTGCAAATGGTGGATATGAGTCCGCTAGTGACTATGATGAGGAGACTTTGGCTCTTATTACACGTGAAGAACATGGTGGAGATGATTCTGATCATGAGACGCAATACATGGCTCCTGAAGACGTTAACAGGTATGAATGTTTAGTTACTCAACGTGTTTTGAGTGTGCAGGTCACACAAGCTGAGCAAAATCAGAGGCACAATTTGTTCCATACCAAGGGAGTTGTGAAGGAACGTTCTGTGCGCGTCATAATAGACGGAGGGAGCTGCAACAACTTGGCTAGCATGGAGATGGTGGAGAAGCTTTCTCTCACCACAAGACCACATCCACATCCTTACTACATCCGATGGTTCAACAACAGCGGCAAGGTTAAGGTAACACGTACTGTTCGTGTGCATTTTAGTATCTCTACATATGCTGATTATGTTGATTGTGATGTGGTACCTATGCAAGCATGTTCCTTATTACTTGGTAGACCATGGCAATTTGATAAAAACTCTGTACACCATGGTAGAAACAATCACTATACTCTTGTTCATAAGGATAAAAATATTACTTTGCTTCCTATGACTCCTGATTCCATTTTGAAAGATGATATTAATAGAGCTAATAAAGCAAAACAGGAGAAGAATAAGAGTGAAAATCAGATTGTGGCAAAAGAATTTGAGCAACGAATGAAGCCTAATAATAAACCATCTAGTGTTGCTTCTGAAATTAAATTGAAAAGTGCATGTTTATTTGCCACCAAATCTGATATTGATGAGCTAGATTTCAGCAAATCTATTTGCTATGCTTTTGTGTGCAAAGAGGCATTATTTTCATTCGAGGACGTGCCTTCCTCTTTGCCTCCTGCTGTCACTAACATTTTGCAGGAGTTCGCTGACGTCTTTCCACAAGACGTGCCACCGGGATTACCGCCTATTCGACGGATTGAGCATCAGATTGACTTAATTCCTGGTGCTTCACTGCCAAACCGTGCACCATATCGTACCAATCCAGAGGAGACGAAGGAGATTATGCGTCAAGTACAAGAGCTTCTCGACAAAGGTTATATACGCGAATCCCTTAGTCCTTCTGCTGTTCCTATTATTCTAGTGCCGAAAAAGGATGGTACATCACGTATGTGTGTTGATTGTAGAGGCATTAATAATATTACTATTCGTTATCGTCATCCTATTCCTAGGCTCAATGATATGCTTGATGAATTGAGTGGCTCTACAATATTCTCCAAAGTTGATTTGCGTAGTGGATACCATCAAATTCGTATGAAATTGGGAGATAAATGGAAAACAACATCTAAAACTAAGTTTGGATTATATGAGTGGTTAGTCATGCCTTTTGGGTTAACTAATGCACCTAGTACTTTCATGAGATTAATGAACGACATTTTACGTGCTTTCATTGGACGATTTGTGGTAGTTTACTTTGATGACATATTGATTTATAGCAGATCTTTGGAAGAACATTTGAAACATTTACGTGCTGTTTTTATTGCTCTACGTGATGCACGTTTGTTTGGTAACCTTGGGAAGTGCACCTTTTGCACCGACCGAGTATCTTTTCTTGGCTATGTTGTTACTCCACAGGGAATTGAAGTTGATAAAGCCAAGATTGAAGCTATTGAGAGTTGGCCGCAGCCCAAAACGGTCACACAAGTGAGGAGTTTTCTTGGCCTCGCTGGATTCTATAGGCGTTTTGTGAGAGATTTCAGCACCATTGCTGCACCTCTCAATGAGCTTACAAAGAAAGATGTGCCTTTTCTTTGGGGTACCGCACAGGAAGAAGCCTTCTCCGTATTGAAAGATAAGTTGACACATGCTCCTTTACTCCAACTTCCTGATTTTAATAAGACTTTTGAGCTTGAATGTGATGCTAGTGGAATTGGATTAGGCGGTGTGTTATTACAAGATGGCAAACCTGTTGCATACTTTTCTGAAAAATTGAGTGGGCCTAGTCTGAATTATTCTACTTATGATAAAGAATTATATGCTCTTGTTCGGACTTTAGAAACATGGCAACATTATTTATGGCCCAAAGAATTTGTTATACATTCTGATCATGAATCTTTGAAACATATTAAAAGTCAAGCTAAACTGAATCGTAGACATGCTAAATGGGTTGAATTCATTGAGACTTTTCCTTATGTCATTAAACACAACAAGGGAAAAGAAAATGTTATTGCTGATGCATTGTCTCGCCGCTATACTATGCTTTCACAACTTGACTTCAAAATATTTGGTTTGGAGACCATCAAAGATCAATATGTGCATGATGCTGATTTTAAAGATGTAATGCAAAATTGTAAAGAAGGAAGAATGTGGAACAAGTTTGTCGTTAACGATGGATTTGTGTTTCGTGCTAACAAGCTATGCATTCCAGCTAGCTCCGTTCGTCTTTTGTTGTTGCGGGAGGCGCATGGAGGAGGATTAATGGGACACTTTGGCATGAAGAAGACGGAGGACGTACTTGCTACACATTTCTTTTGGCCAAAGATGAGACGGGATGTTGAGCATTTTATTGCTCGCTGCACTACATGTCAAAAAGCTAAGTCACGACTCAATCCTCATGGTTTATATATGCCTTTGCCTGTACCTAGTGTTCCTTGGGAGGATATATCTATGGACTTTGTTTTAGGTTTACCTTGAACAAAGAAGGGGAGGGATAGCATATTTGTTGCCCTGGATAGATTCTCGAAAATGGCACACTTTATACCATGTCATAAAAGCGATGATGCTGTTAATGTTGCTGATTTGTTCTTTCGTGAAATTATTCGCTTGCATGGTGTGCCAAATACTATTGTTTCAGATCGTGATACTAAATTTCTTAGCCACTTTTGGAGATGTTTATGGGCTAAGTTGGGGACTAAACTGCTTTTTAGTACTACTTGTCACCCCCAAACTGATGGACAAACTGAAGTGGTCAATAGAACGTTGTCTACTACGCTTAGGGCTGTTTTGAAGAATAATAAGAAAATGTGGGAGGAATGCTTGCCTCATATTGAATTTGCTTATAATCGTTCATTGCATTCTACTACTAAGATGTGCCCTTTTGAAGTTGTGTATGGTTTCCTACCTCGTGCACCTATTGATTTGTTGCCTCTTCCATCTTCGGAGAAGGTTAATTTTCATGCTAAACAACGTGCTGAATTGATTTTAAAAATGCATGAGTTAACTAAGGAAAACATTGAGCGTATGAATGCTAAATATAAACTTGCTGGAGATAAGGGTAGAAAACATGTTGTGTTTGCACCTGGAGATCTTGTTTGGTTACATTTGCGTAAGGATAGATTTCCTGATTTGCGCAAATCAAAGTTAATGCCACGTGCTGATGGTCCCTTTAAGTTGTTAGAGAAAATAAATGATAATGCATATAAACTTGAGCTGCCTGCAGATTTTGGGGTTAGTCCCACTTTTAACATTGCAGATTTGAAGCCTTATTTGGGTGAGGAAGATGAACTTCCGTTGAGGACGACTTCATTTCAAGAAGGGGAGGATGACGAGGACATCAATACAATTGTTACACCCACAGCCCCTGCTGCTATACATACTGGACCAATTACTAGAGCTCATGCACGCCAACTAAATTACCAGGTACTTTCGTTTCTTGGTAATGATTCTAATGTTCATGAGAATATGATGCTGCCTAAATTGGATACATTTGTTTTGCTTACAAATGAAGGGCCTAGCTTGGAGAAGGATGAACATTGGAGCAAGAACAAGCATGGAGATGATGGCATGCGCAAGGGGAACAAGAACGGAGTTAAAGTGATGATTTCAGGACTTTGAAGCCACCATAATGGGTGCATGAAGCCTTGGACGAAATATACAAGATGCCACTTCATAAATTTCGTCCCGAGGCTATTTTAGGTGCTGCGTCACCTTATTATTGGGCCAGGCCCATGTAATTTCGAAATACATAAGTATAGGCTATTTTTAGAGTACGTATGTGTGGGGAAACAAGAGATAGGGTTGATTTCGGACCCCTCCACCAAGGGCCACGAAATTCCCCCCCTCTTCCTCCATATATACAGCCCTTAGGGCATCGTTTAGACGTCGGGTTTTGTTTAGATTAAAAGTTCGCCATAGCTGCAACTTCGCGTACTTCGTTTATGTTCAACGACCAGACAAAGGCATCACAGAACCCCACCTTGATCAATAAAGCTTTCATCTTATATTCGCAATATCCAGATTGCAATCTCAGTTTCTTGCTTGTTCTTCGTTTGCTCGCAGGAAACAGACCCTCGTGGTCAGGTTGATCTTGCTCCGGCGTGGTCAATAACCTCTCGGAGTTGGTTTAGCGATTGCTAAGGCGCGACGTCCTTGCACGTTCGTAGTCGGATCGTCAAAGTCGACTGCCACCAAAGCGATATACATCATCTCATCGAAAGACGGGACACCTTTGCCTCTATCACCGCGTCGGACCCATAAGTACTCAAACTTCTCGCGGCGAGTGCGCGAATCCAAAAAATGCTCCCCGCTTGCGTCAGAAGGCCTGGAGTACCCTCAAATTCAGCCTTAAGCAGGACTTTTTGGCCCTCAAAGTCAAAGAACATCATTCGTTGTTGTTTTTTCAGACAAGTTTCTAAACCCATTGGCACTTCCTTTTGAAGGAAATTCAAGAGATTATGTTGCTTATAGACATTAGCCCCCCTGGTAGGGAAAAACGTACCTTTCTACAGATGCTCTATGATCCGGGCAATCTCATTTGGTCGTAAATTGAAGAAAATCCAGCGGCTATATGCCTTATTCTCCTCGTTTTTGCCGGATGGCATGGTGTAACTCATGCACGTGAAAGCCAAGAACTAAAGGGCATTCCTGGCATCAGCCAATATATATTTGGAAACGATATCTCCACTATAGAGGACAAGAAATTTTGGGGCAGTTAGGCAAAAAGCACACGAGAAAATGAAGTACTTTCAAGGACTGCCATAGAATGGACAGATGCTCACTAAGACGGTCATATTTTGTCATTAGGAGTCCGTGTCGGACCCATAAGTACGCAAACGGCTCGCGGCGAGCGCGAAAATCCAAAAAAATACTTCCCGCCTGCGCCAGGAGGCCCGGAGTTCCCTCAAATTCAGCCTTAAGCAGGACTTTTTGGCCCTGAAAGTCAAAGAACATCATTCGTCGCTGTTTTTCAAACAGGTTTCTAAACCCATTGGCACTTCCTTTTGAAGGAAATTCGAGGGATTATGTTGCTTATAGACATTAGCCCCCCTGGTAGGCACAAACGTACCTTTCTACAGACGCTCTATGATCCGGGCAATCTCATTTGGCCGTAAATTGAAGAAAATCCAGCCCCTATATGCCTTATTCTCCTTGTTTTTGCCGGATGGCATGCTGTAACTCATGCGCATGAAAGCCAAGAACAAAAGGGCATTCCTGGCATCGGTCAATATATATATGGAAACGATATCTCCACCATAGAGGACAATAAATTTTGGGGCAGTCAGGCAAAAAGCGCACTAGAAAATGAAGTACTTTCAAGGACTGCCATAGATTGGACAAATGCTCACTAAAACGGTCATAATTTTGTCATTCGGAGTCTGTGTCGGACCCATAAGTACTCTAACTTCTCGCGGCGAGTGCATGAATCCAAAAAATGCTCCCCACTTGCGTCAGGAGGCCCGGAGTACCCTCAAATTCAGCCATAAGCAGGACTTTTTGGCCCTGAAAGTCAAAGAACATCATTCGTTGCTGTTTTTCAGACAAGTTTCTGAACCCATTGGCACTTCCTTTTGAAGGAAATTCAAGAGATTATGTTGCTTATAGACATTAGCCCCCCTGGTAGGGACAAACGTACCTTTCTGCAGATGCTCTGTGATCCGGGCAATTTCATTTGGCTGTAAATTGAAGGAAATCCAGCGGCTATATGCCTTATTCTCCTTGTTTTCGCCGGATGGCATGCTGTAACTCATGCGCGTGAAAGCCAAGAATAAAAGGGCATTCCTGGCATCGGTCAATATATGTGTGGAAACAATATTTCCACTATAGAGGACAATAAATTTTGGGGCAGTCGGGCAAAAAGCGCACGAGAAAATGGAGTACTTTCAAGGACTGCCATAGATTGGACAGATGCTCACTAAAACGGTCATAATTTTGTCATTAGGAGTCCGCGTTGGACCCATAAATACTCAAACTGCTCGGGGCGAGTGCGCGAATCCAAAAAATACACCCCGCCTGCGCAAGGAGGCCCGGAGTTCCCTCAAATTCACCCTTAAGCAGGACTTTTTGGCCCTGAAAGTCAAAGAACATCCTTCGTCGCTGTTTTTCAGACAGGTTTCTGAACCCATTGGCACTTCCTTTTGAAGGAAATTCAAGGGATTATGTTGCTTATAGACATTAGCCCCCCTGGTAGGGACAAACGTACCTTTCTACAAATGCTCTATGATCCGGGCAATCTCATTTGGCCGTAAATTGAAGAAAATCCAGCCCCTATATGCCTTATTCTCCTTGTTTTCGCCGGATGGCATGCTGTAACTCATGCGCGTGAAAGCTAAGAACAAAAGGGCATTCCTGGCATCGGTCAATATATATGTGGAAACGATATCTCCACCATAGAGGACAATAAATTTTGGGGCAGTCAGGCAAAAAGCGCACGAGAAAATGAAGTACTTTCAGGGACTGCCATAGATTGGACAAATGCTCACTAAAACCGTCATAATTTTGTCATTCGGAGTCTGTCTCGGACCCATAAGTACTGATAGAGGCAAAGGTGTCCCGTCTTTCAATGAGATGATGGATATCACTTTGGTGGAAGTCGACTTTGACGATCTGACTATGAACGTGCGAGGACGTCGCGCCTTAGCAATCGCTAAACCAACTCCGAGAGGTTATTGACCACGCCGGAGCACGATCAACCTGACCACGAGGGTCTGTTTCCTGCGAGCAAACGAAGAACAAGCAAGAAACTAAGATTGCAATCTGGATATTGCGAATATAAGATGAAAGCTTTATTGATCAAGGTGGGGTTCCGTGACGCCTTTGTCTGGTCGTTGAACACAAACGAAGTACGCGAAGTTGCAGCTATGGCGAACTTTTAATCTAAACAAAACCCAAAGTCTAAACGGTGCCCTAAGGGCTGTATATATGGAGGAAGAGAGGAGGAATTTCGTGGCCCTTGGTGGAGGGGTCCGAAATCAACCCTATCTCTTGTTTCCCCACACATACGGACTCTAAAAATAGCCTATACTTATGTATTTCGAAATTACATGGGCCTGGCCCAGTAAAAAGGTGACGCAGCACCTATAATAGCCTCGGGACGAAATTTATGAAGTGGCATCTTGTATATTTCGTCCATGGCTTCATGCACCCATTATGGTGGCTTCAATGTCCTGAAATCATCACTTGTAACTCCGTTCTTGTTCCCCTTGCGCATGGCATCATCTCCATGCTTGTTCTTGCTCCAATGTTCATCCTTCTCCAAGCTAGGCCCTTCATTTGTAAGCAACACAAATGTATGCAATTTAGGCAGCATCATATTCTCATGAACATTAGAATCATTACCAAGAAACGAAAGTACCTGATAATTTAATTGGCGTGCGCGAGCTCTAGTAATTGGTCCCGTATATGTAGCAGTAGGGTGATAGAGGCGAGGGTGTCCCGATCTTTCGATGAGATGATAACTATCGATTTGGTGGAGATGACTTTGACGATCCGACTACAAACGTGCACGACGTTGCGCCTTAGCAATCGCCAAACCAATCTCCTGAGGTTACTGATGATGCCGGAAGCACGATCAGCCTGACCACGAAGGTCTATTCCTGCAAGCAATCGAAGAACGAGCAAGAATATGATAAAGCAATCTGAATATTGCAAATATATATGAGGTATTGATAATGGTGGGGATCCGTAAGCGGTCTTGGTCTGGTCGTTGGACACAAACGAAGTACACGAAGTTGCAATGGCTAACTTTTAACTAAAAAAATCCCAAGGAAAAGCTACCAGATGGATCTACTTATATAGGAGCAAGGGGTGGCAGCCAAGGAGGTGGGAGGACGTCCCAAGGCAGCCTAAAACTAAATCTAGGTCGTACAAGGCCAATGGGCCCAAGTGGAGGTGATGTAACACCTTTGGACTTGTAGTTTGACTCGGATTCTGCTGCAGCATCATATTGTTTCATCCACAACTCAACGCACCGGACGAATTTGAAGGCGATTCCAATTGGGTTGGAAAGTGCACGAAATCTAGTTTCCAACAAAAAAAGAATCACCCAATTCGGAGTCCGTATGAAAAACTTGTGTGCGTTTTGAGTCAGGTGTGTCTGTGCAGTCCGAATCTGAATCCAGAACGTGAGAGACTTGGACTCTATCTTCTCTTGGGCCAAAAGTGACGTGAGAGAACTTTTTGGACAGCAAATAAACATCTCTTTCTTCCTTATCTTCATATGTGGATTGTACAAATGTCCCATACACCTGCAATTAGACAAAACACAAAAGTGTGTGAAGTATTTTTGTTCTGGATAACATAAATAGATTATTGAATAGTTTGCACTAGAAATCACCTGACAAATATGCATATATGCAATATTTTTGGTCATGTCCAAGGTAGTCATGTCCTCATCATCCTCCCCTTCTTGAAAATAAAGCCGTCCTCGGCGTTGCTTAATCTGAAATGTGGCTAACAAAAGAGACAAGGTGTACATGTTGTATATGTATATGTCATCCATTTTTACTTCCCTTGATTTTTGCATATATGACACATGAATAGATGAATAACTTGCATAGTTCATAAAATCCAAAGCCAAAAAATTAGCACAAGAAGTAGAAGGCATGAAAATATTGCAACTCAGTTTGCACATATAAGTGAAGCTCTTACTCATTTCAAAAGATTGACAATGTTCATCATTAAACCATCCCAACATTGGTGAATAAACCTTACTTGCATCAAATTTACATGCTACAACATGCTTAAATAAGCAAACAAGTCATTCAACACAGAATCATCACCAAGATTAGAGGTCATATCAAAATGATTAAACATTGGTTCTTTTGCATCAATAGTTAATTCAATGGGTGCACTCAAAATTGTTGGTATTTCAGTTGTTTGATCACATGGCAAAGTTAAATTATCAACGTAGTCCTCTAAAATAGGTGGTGTGATCAAAGTAGTGGGTAGCTCATCAGATGGTGCATTCAAATTGACAAGGCATTCATCATTCTCATGTAGAGATGGAAGATCAGTACCTTTGTCATTACCTCTTATGATCAACTCAGATGATGTAGCCACTCTCGGGGGCGATGTGTCACATGGTGGAGGTGATGTAGTCCTGACAACAACGGATGTGGTTGTCATAGTATGCCTAGTAGTTGAAGGAACAATCATATCAACTCTTGGAATGTGCACCGTGCGCTTGTTCTCCTCGTGGCCAACACGTCGTTTTATTTCCTGTTCAGCTTTGCAAGCAAGATGAAACAAATGGTCCATAGGATAACACTCTTCATGAATTAGTATCTCTTGAATATCACGGTTTAATCCTCCCCAAAATCTATCCATAAAATCATCTTCACTTTCTTCTAAAGAGGAATGCAATCAGGTAGTTTGTAAATCATCATAATATTTTGTTACAGTTTCACTACCTTGTTTTAAGTGTTGCAACTTCTTAATCATGTCACGAGTATAATAAGCAGGGACGAAAGTATGTCGCATGGCAAGTTTCAAATCATCCCAAGTAGTAGGTATATAATCAGGGTGTAACCGACAATATTCACTCCACCAAACCAAAGCATAACCAGTGAAAGAACCAACCGCAACCTTAACCTTTTTATGTTCATCGAAATTATGGGAAGCAAATATATTTTTTATGTCGAACTCCCATTCAATATATAAAGCAGGTTTAAAACGGCCATTAAATGGTGGTATAGATACATTAACCTGATCATGTGCATTTGGATGTTTGTGCACCTCTCGTGACGGTTGTGGTATTTGCAAAGGTGGTGGCACGTCTCCCGCGATCGACAAAGCCCACGAATTGACTCTGGATCCTGTCATGATTAGTAGAACAAGAAACAAAACCCAAAAATAATGTTCCTATAACTACTAGGATGTGGTGGTAAAACGCTCACAGTAAAGCAAATATCAATGTCTTACAAGTTCTTACCATGCAGCAGGCGGTGATCGGCAACCAGCGGTGTCAAGTAACTCCGAATATTGAGTAAAGCGATTGCCAGGGGAGTGTACGTATACACGGTGTAGAAATATGTGGAGCTGGGTTGGCTATATATGGTAGCAAAAGATTAGCAATAATCAATTCAAAGATGCAATGTTGAATAAACGCTCAACGACGGTACTGTGCTGAACCTAGGCTAGACCGTACTAGAGACGCGAGCCTAGAACACTAATGAGGTCACGGCGTAGCACAACTAGCATCAATGAAGGATACTAAGTAGCTCTTGACAGCAAGATATAAGTGAAGATCACAACGGCAGTGAAGATAATGATGAAAAACAACTGCCAAGCAGAATATACAACAACTCTCTCTCCAACTTTCCTCTTGAAAAGTTTGAGACAATTTTCTGATAAATTCTTTCAAAGAATGCTACTAACTCAAGCTTTCCAATGCAAAAAGAATCACTCAATTCCGAGTTGATATGAGGAGTCAAAGAATTCTAAAACTGGCCTGAAAAATTGGAACAAGTTGTGTTCACGAACTTCGGAGGGCAAAAAGACCTATTTAGGAGCCGATTTTGAGGTGTCAAAAATTGAACTTGCTTCTGCAACTATTTAGATGCGGCTCGTCGCTATCTTCAATTTGAGTACTCACGGAGCCAAAACTGACTTCGTATGAGGAAGATGCACCTGTTTTACTGAACAGTGCGCAAAACAGATTCCAATCCGAATTCAAGTACGAGATTGATTCTAGATAGATCCATTTTTTTTTCTCTCCTTTTTTTTCTCACGCTTTTTTTCTTTTTCTTCTCTCTCTTTTTCTTTTTTTTCCTTTTTCTCTTTTTTTTCTCTCTCTCTCTTTTCCCTCTTTCCAAGACAAACTAGATAAGATGCAGATTGGATCAGGCGAAGATGTGAATGACCTCAACTATGATTATGACAATGAACAGTGCGTAGCACATGGTGGAAATTAATAGATGGGATGGTGGACGGTGGAAGGGATAATGATGCAGCGGCGGCGTGACTAATGTGAACAGAACTCGAAACTCTAAAGAACTAGACACTAAGACCAGCAACTGACACGATGATGCAACCGATAATTCAACTATGCAAGCAATGAATAGAAAATTGCAAAGGCTCAGACTGGCTTGGATAAAGGATGAACAGTTCTAACTTTTTTTTGTGGCTTTTTCTTGGACAATAGGTAAGAAAAAAATCTAATCTAGGAAAAACTGGAAATTCTCACCGAGCAACCTGAAAACTGATACCACTTGATAGAGGCGAGGGTGTCCCGATCTTTCGATGAGATGATAACTATCGATTTGGTGGAGACGACTTTGACGATCCGACTACAAACGTGCACGACGTTGCGCCTTAGCAATCGCTAAACCAATCTCCTGAGGTTACTGATGATGCCGGAAGCACGATCAGCCTGACCACGAAGGTCTATTCCTGCAAGCAATCGAAGAACGAGCAAGAATATGATAAAGCAATCTGAATATTGCAAATATATATGAGGTATTGATAATGGTGAGGATCCGTAAGCGGTCTTGGTCTGGTCGTTGGACACAAACGAAGTACACGAAGTTGCAATGGCTAACTTTTAACTAAACAAATCCCAAGGAAAAGCTACTAGATGGATCTACTTATATAGGAGCAAGGGGTGGCGGCCAAGGAGGTGGGAGGACGTCC
>NW_021279921.1:87976-98129 GCF_002162155.2 Triticum dicoccoides
CCGGACGAATTTGAAGGCGATTCCAATTGGGTTGGAAAGTGCACGAAATCTAGTTTCCAACAAAAAAAGAATCACCCAATTCGGAGTCCGTATGAAAAACTTGTGTGCGTTTTGAGTCAGGTGTGTCTGTGCAGTCCGAATCTGAATCCAGAACGTGAGAGACTTGGACTCTATCTTCTCTTGGGCCAAAAGTGACGTGAGAGAACTTTTTGGACAGCAAATAAACATCTCTTTCTTCCTTATCTTCATATGTGGATTGTACAAATGTCCCATACACCTGCAATTAGACAAAACACAAAAGTGTGTAAAGTATTTTTGTTCTGGATAACATAAATAGATTATTGAATAGTTTGCACTAGAAATCACCTGACAAATATGCATATATGCAATATTTTTGGTCATATCCAAGGTAGTCATGTCCTCATCATAGGGGCTGTGGGTGTAACAATGGTATTGATGTGCTCATCATCCTCCCCTTCTTGAAATGAAGTCGTCCTCGACGGAAACTCATCTTCCTCACCCAAATAAGGCTTCAAATCTGCAATATTAAAAGTGGGACTAACCCCAAAATCTGCAGGCAGCTCAAGTTTATATGCATTATCATTTATTTTCTCTAACACCTTAAAGGGACCATCAGCACGTGGCATTAGCTTTGATTTGCGCAAATCAGGAAATCTATCCTTACGCAAATGTAACCAAACAAGATCTCCAGGTGCAAACACAACATGTTTTCTACCCTTATCTCCAGCAAGTTTATATTTAGCATTCATACGCTCAATGTTTTCCTTAGTTAACTCATGCATTTTTAAAATCAATTCAGCACGTTGTTTAGCATCAAAATTAACCTTCTCCGAAGATGGAAGAGGCAACAAATCAATAGGTGCACGAGGTAGGAAACTGATGAGGACATGACAATCTAGGATATGACCAAAAATATTGCATATATGCATATTTGTCAGGTGATTTCTAGTGCAAACTATTCAACAATCTATTTATGTTATCCAGAACAAAAATACTTCACACACTTTTGTGTTTTGTCTAATTGCAGGTGTATGGGACATTTGTACAATCCACAAATTAAGATAAGGAAGAAAGAGATGTTTATTTGTTGTCCAAAAAGTTCTCTCACGTCACTTTTGGCCCAAGAGAAGATAGAGTCCAAGTCTCTCACGTTCTGGATTCAGATTCGGACTGCACAGACATACCTGACTCAAAACGCACACAAGTTTTTCATATGGACTCCGAATTGGGTGATTCTTTTTTTGTTGGAAACTAGATTTTGTGCACTTTCCAACCTAATTGGAATCACCTTCAAATTCGTCTGGAGCGTTGAGTTGTGGACGAAACAATCTGATGCTGCAGCAGAATCTGAGTCAAACTACAAGTCCAAAGGTGTTACATCACCTCCACTTGGGCCCATTGGCCTTGTACGACCTAGATTTAGTTTTAGGCTGCCTTTGGACGTCCTCCCACCTCCTTGGCCGCCACCCCTTGCTCCTATATAAGTAGATCCATCTAGTAGCTTTTCCTTGGGATTTGTTTAGTTAAAAGTTAGCCATTGCAACTTCGTGTGCTTCGTTTGTGTCCAACGACCAGACCAAGACCACTTTTCGGATCCCCACCATTATCAATACTTCATACATATTCGCGATATTTAGATTGCTTTTATCATATTCTTGCTTGTTCTTCGATTGCTTGCAGGAATAGACCTTCGTGGTCGGGTTGATCGTGCTCCGGCGTGGTCAATAACCTCTCAGAGTTGGTTTAGCGATTGCTAAGGCACAACGTCGTTGCACGTTTGTAGTCGGATCGTCAAAGTCGTCTCCACCAAATCGATAGTTATCATCTCATCGAAAGATCGGGACACCCCGCCTCTATCAAGTGGTATCAGTTTTCAGGTTGCTCGGTGAGAATTTCCAGTTTTTCCTAGATTAGATTTATTTTCTTACCTATTGTCCAAGAAAAAGCCACAAAACAAAAGTTAGATCTATTCATCCTTTGTTCTAGCCAGACTGAGCCTTTGCAATTTTCTTTTCATTGTTTGCATTATTGAATTATCGGTTGCATCGCCGTGTCGAGTTGCTGGTCTTAGCGTCTAGTTCCTTTAGAGTTTCGAGTTCTGTTCACATTAGTCACGCCGCCGCTGCATCATTATCCCTTCCGCTGTCCACCATCCCATCTATTAATTTCCACCACGTGCTACACACTGTTCATTGTCATAATCATAGTTGAGGTCATTCACATCTTCGCCTGATCCAATCTGCATCTTATCAAGTTTGTCTTGGAAAGAAAAAAAAAGATAGAGAAAGAAAAGAGAAAAAAGGAAAGAAAAAAAAAGAAAAAGAGAGAGAAGAAAAAGAAAAAAAAAGGTGAGAAAAAAAAGAGAGAAGAAAAAAAAATTGGATCTATCTAGAATCAATCTCGTACCTGAATTCGAATTGGAATCTGTTTTGCGCACTGTTCAGTAAAACAGGTGTATCTTCCTTATACAAAGTCCGTTTTGGCTCCGTGAGTACTCAAATTGAAGCTAGCAACGAGCCGCATCTAAATAGTTGCAGAAGCTAGTTCAATATTCGACACCTCAAAATCGGCTTCTAAATAGGTCTTTTTGCCCTCCGAAGTTCGTGAACATAGCTTGTTCCAATTTTTCAGGCCAGTTTTAGAATTCTTTGACTCCTCATATCAACTCGGAATTGAGTGATTCTTTTTGCATTGGAAAACTTGAGTTAGTAGCATTCTTTGAAAGAATTTATCAAAAAATTGTCTCAAACTTTTCAAGAGGAAAGTTGGAGAGAGAGTTGTTGTATATCCTGCTTGGCAGTTGTTTTTCATCATTATTTTCACTGCCGTTGTGATCTTCACTTATATCTTGCTGTCAAGAGCTACTTAGTATCCTTCATTGATGCTAGTTGTGCTACGCCGTGACCTCATTAGTGTTCTAGGCTCGCGTCTCTAGTCCGGTCTAGCCTAGGACCAGCACAGTACCGTCGTTGAGCGTTTATTCAACATTGCATCTTTGAATTGATTATTGCTAATCTTTTGCTACCATATATAGCCAACCCAGCTCCACATATTTCTACACCGTGTATACGTATGCTCCCCTGGCAATCGCTTTACTCAATATTCGGAGTTAGGTGACACCGCTGGTTGCCGATCACCGCCTGCTGCATGGTAAGAACTTGTAAGACATTGATATTTGCTTTACTGTGAGCGTTTTACCACCACATCCTAGTAGTTATAGGAACATTATTTTTGGATTTTGTTTCTTGTTCTACTAATCATGACAGGATCCAGAGTCAATTCATGGGCTTTGTCGATCGCGGGAGACGTGCCACCACCTTTGCAAATATCACAACCGTCACGAGAGGTGCACAAACATCCAAATGCACATGATCAGGTTAATGTATCTATACCACCATTTAATGGCCGTTTTAAACCTGCTTTATATATTGAATGGGAGTTCGACATAAAAAATATATTTGCTTCCCATAATTTCGATGAACATAAAAAGGTTAAGGTTGCGGTTGGTTCTTTCACTGGTTATGCTTTGGTTTGGTGGAGTGAATATTGTCGGTTACACCCTGATTATATACCTACTACTTGGGATGATTTGAAAGTTGCCATGCGACATACTTTCGTCCCTCCTTATTATACTCGTGACATGCTTAAGAAGTTGCAACACTTAAAACAAGGTAGTGAAACTGTAACAAAATATTATGATGATTTACAAACTACCTTGTTGCATTCCTCTTTAGAAGAAAGTGAAGATGATTTTATGGATAGATTTTGGGGAGGATTAAACCGTGATATTCAAGAGATACTAATTCATGAAGAGTGTTATCCTATGGACCATTTGTTTCATCTTGCTTGCAAAGCTGAACAGGAAATAAAACGACGTGTTGGCCACGAGGAGAACAAGCGCACGGTGCACATTCCAAGAGTTGATATGATTGTTCCTTCAACTACTAGGCATACTATGACAACCACATCCGTTGTTGTCAGGACTACATCACCTCCACCATGTGACACATCGCCCCCGAAAGTGGCTACATCATCTGAGTTGATCATAAGAGGTAATGACAAAGGTACTGATCTTCCATCTCTACATGAGAATGATGAATGCCTTGTCAATTTGAATGCACCATCTGATGAGCTACCCACTACTTTGATCACACCACCTATTTTAGAGGACTACGTTGATAATTTAACTTTGCCATGTGATCAAACAACTGAAATACCAACAATTTGGAGTGCACCCATTGAATTAACTATTGATGCAAAAGAACCAATGTCTAATCATTTTGATATGACCTCTAATCTTGGTGATGATTCTGTGTTGAATGACTTATTGCATGTTTGCTTATTTAAGCATGTTGTAGCATGTAAATTTGATGCAAGTAAGGTTTATTCACCAATGTTGGGATGGTTTAATGATGAACATTGTCAATCTTTTGAAATGAATAAGAGCTTCACTTATATGTGCAAACTGAGTTGCAATATTTTCATGCCTTCTACTTCTTGTGCTAATTTTTTGGCTTTAGATTTTATGAACTATGCAAGTTACTCATCTATTCATGTGTCATATATGCAAAAATCAAGGGAAGTAAAAATGGATGACATATACATATACAACATGTACACCTTGTCTCTTTTGTTAGCCACATTTCAGATTAAGCAACGCCGAGGACGGCTTTATTTTCAAGAAGGGGAGGATGATGAGGACATGACTACCTTGGATATGACCAAAAATATTGCATATATGCATATTTGTCAGGTGATTTCTAGTGCAAAATATTCAATAATCTATTTATGTTATCCAGAACAAAAATACTTCACACACTTTTGTGTTTTGTCTAATTGCAGGTGTATGGGACATTTGTACAATCCACATATGAAGATAAGGAAGAAAGAGATGTTTATTTGCTGTCCAAAAAGTTCTCTCACGTCACTTTTGGCCCAAGAGAAGATAGAGTCCAGGTCTCTCACGTTCTGGATTCAGATTCGGACTGCACAGACACACCTGACTCAAAACGCACACAAGTTTTTCATACGGACTCCGAATTGGGTGATTCTTTTTTTTGTTGGAAACTAGATTTCGTGCACTTTCCAACCCAATTGGAATCACCTTCAAATTCGTCCGGAGCGTTGAGTTGTGGACGAAACAATCTGATGCTGCAGCAGAATCCGAGTCAAACTACAAGTCCAAAGGTGTTACATCACCTCCACTTGGGCCCATTGGCCTTGTACGACCTAGATTTAGTTTTAGGCTGCCTTGGGACGTCCTCCCACCTCCTTGGCCGCCACCCCTTGCTCCTATATAAGTAGATCCATCTAGTAGCTTTTCCTTGGGATTTGTTTAGTTAAAAGTTAGCCATTGCAACTTCGTGTACTTCGTTTGTGTCCAACGACCAGACCAAGACCGCTTCCGGATCCCCACCATTATCAATACTTCATATTTATTTGCAATATTCAGATTGCTTTATCATATTCTTGCTCGTTCTTCGATTGCTTGCAGGAATAGACCTTCGTGGTCAGGCTGACCGTGCTTCCAGCATCGTCAGTAACCTCAGGAGATTGGTTTAGCGATTGCTAAGGCGCAACGTCGTGCACGTTTGTAGTCGGATCGTCAAAGTCGTCTCCACCAAATCGGTAGTATCATCTCATCGAAAGATCGGGACACCGTCCCTGCTTATTATACTCGTGACATGATTAAGAAGTTGCAACACTTAAAACAAGGTAGTGAAACTGTAACAAAATATTATGATGATTTACAAACTACCTTGTTGCATTCCTCTTTAGAAGAAAGTGAAGATGATTTTATGGATAGATTTTGGGGAGGATTAAACCGTGATATTCAAGAGATACTAATTCATGAAGAGTGTTATCCTATGGACCATTTGTTTCATCTTGCTTGCAAAGCTGAACAGGAAATAAAACGACGTGTTGGCCACGAGGAGAACAAGCGCACGGTGCACATTCCAAGAGTTGATATGATTGTTCCTTCAACTACTAGGCATACTATGACAACCACATCCGTTGTTGTCAGGACTACGTCACCTCCACCATGTGACACATCGCCCCCGAGAGTGGCTACATCATCTGAGTTGATCATAAGAGGTAATGACAAAGGTACTGATCTTCCATCTCTACATGAGAATGATGAATGCCTTGTCAATTTGAATGTACCATCTGATGAGCTACCCACTACTTTGATCACACCACCTATTTTAGAGGACTATGTTGATAATTTGACTTTGCCATGTGATCAAACAACTGAAATACCAACAATTTTGAGTGCACCCATTGAATTAACTATTGATGCAAAAGAACCAATGTTTAATCATTTTGATATGACCTCTAATCTTGGTGATGATTCTGTGTTGAATGACTTATTGCATGTTTGCTTATTTAAGCATGTTGTAGCATGTAAATTTGATGCAAGTAAGGTTTATTCACCAATGTTGGGATGGTTTAATGATGAACATTGTCAATCTTTTGAAATGAATAAGAGCTTCACTTATATGTGCAAACTGAGTTGCAATATTTTCATGCCGTCTACTTCTTGTGCTAATTTTTTGGCTTTAGATTTTATGAACTATGCAAGTTACTCATCTATTCATGTGTCATATATGCAAAAATCAAGGGAAGTAAAAATGGATGACATATACATATACAACATGTATACCTTGTCTCTTTTGTTAGCCACATTTCAGATTAAGCAACGCCGAGGACGGCTTTATTTTCAAGAAGGGGAGGATGATGAGGACATGACTACCTTGGATATGACCAAAAATATTGCATATATGCATATTTGTCAGGTGATTTCTAGTGCAAACTATTCAATAATCTATTTATGTTATCCAGAACAAAAATACTTCACACACTTCTGTGTTTTGTCTAATTGCAGGTGTATGGGACATTTGTACAATCCACATATGAAGATAAGGAAGAAAGAGATGTTTATTTGCTGTCCAAAAAGTTCTCTCACGTCACTTTTGTCCCAAGAGAAGATAGAGTCCAAGTCTCTCACGTTCTGGATTCAGATTCGGACTGCACAGACATACCTGACTCAAAACGCACACAAGTTTTTCATACGGACTCCGAATTGGGTGATTCTTTTTTTGTTGGAAACTAGATTTCGTGCACTTTCTAACCCAATTGGAATCACCTTCAAATTCGTCCGGAGCGTTGAGTTGTGGACGAAACAATCTGATGCTGCAGCAGAATCCGAGTCAAACTACAAGTCCAAAGGTGTTACATCACCTCCACTTGGGCCCATTGGCCTTGTACGACCTAGATTTAGTTTTAGGCTGCCTTGGGACGTCCTCCCACCTCCTTGGCCGCCACCCCTTACTCCTATATAAGTAGATCCATCTAGTAGCTTTTTCCTTGGGATTTGTTTACTTAAAAGTTAGCCATTGCAACTTCGTGTACTTCGTTTGTGTCCAACGACCAGACCAAGACCGCTTACGGATCCCCACCGTTATCAATACCTCATATATATTTGCAATATTCAGATTGCTTTATCATATTCTTGCTCGTTCTTCGATTGCTTGCAGGAATAGACCTTCGTGGTCAGGCTGACCGTGCTTCCGGCATCGTCAGTAACCTCAGGAGATTGGTTTAGCGATTGCTAAGGCGCAACGTCGTGCTCGTTTGTAGTCGGATCGTCAAAGTCGTCTCCACCAAATCGATAGTTATCATCTCATCGAAAGATCGGGACACCCTCGCCTCTATCAAGTGGTATCAGTTTTCAGGTTGCTCGGTGAGAATTTCTAGTTTTCCTAGATTAGATTTATTTTCTTACCTATTGTCCAAGAAAAAGCCACAAAAAAGAGTTAGATCTATTCATCCTTGGTCCAAGCCAGTCTGAGCCTTTGCAATTTTCTTTTCATTGCTTGCATAGTTGAATTATCGGTTGCATCGTCGTGTCGAGTTGCTGGTCTTAGTGTCTAGTTCCTTTAGAGTTTCGAGTTCTGTTCACATTAGTCACGCCGCCGCTGCATCATTATCCCTTCCGTCGTCCACCATCCCATCTATTAATTTCCACCACGTGCTATGCACTGTTCATTGTCATAATCATAGTTGAGGTCATTCACATCTTCACCTGATCCAATCTGCATCTTATCTAGTTTCCAATTTTTTAGGCCAGTTTTAGAATTCTTTGACTCCTCATATCAACTCGGAATTGAGTGATTCTTTTAGCATTGGAAAGCTTGAGTTAGTAGCATTCTTTGAAAGAATTTATCAGAAAATTGTCTCAAACTTTTCAAGAGGAAAGTTGGAGAGAGAGTTGTTGTATATCCTGCTTGGCAGTTGTTTTTCATCATTATCTTCACTGCCGTTGTGATCTTCACTTATATCTTGCTGTCAAGAGCTACTTAGTATCCTTCATTGATGCTAGTTGTGCTACGCCGTGACCTCATTAGTGTTCTAGGCTCGCGTCTCTAGTCCGGTCTAGCCTAGGACCAGCACAGTACCGTCGTTGAGCGTTTATTCAACATTGCATCTTTGAATTGATTATTGCTAATCTTTTGCTACCATATATAGCCAACCCAGCTCCACATATTTCTACACCGTGTATACGTACGCTCCCTTGGCAATCGCTTTACTCAATATTCGGAGTTACTTGACACCGCTGGTTGCCGATCACCGCCTGCTGCATGGTAAGAACTTGTAAGACATTGATATTTGCTTTACTGTGAGCATTTTACCACCACATCCTAGTAGTTATAGGAACATTATTTTTGGGTTTTGTTTCTTGTTCTACTAATCATGACAGGATCCAGAGTCAATTCATGGGCTTTGTCGATCGCGGGAGACGTGCCACCACCTTCGCAAATACCACAACCGTCATGAGAGGTGCACAAACATCCAAATGCACATGATTAGGTTAATGTATCTATACCACCATTTAATGGCCGTTTTAAACCTGCTCTATATATTGAATGGGAGTTTGACATAAAAAATATATTTGCTTCCCATAATTTCGATGAACATAAATAGGTTAAGGTTGCGGTTGGTTCTTTCACTGGTTATGCTTTGGTTTGGTGGAGTGAATATTGTCGGTTACACCCTGATTATATACCTACCACTTGGGATGATTTGAAACTTGCCATGCGACATACTTTCGTCCCTGCTTATTATACTCATGACATGATTAAGAAGTTGCAACACTTAAAACAAGGTAGTGAAACTGTAATAAAATATTATGATGATTTACAAACTACCTTGATGAGGACATGACTACCTTGGATATGACCAAAAATATTGCATATATGCATATTTGTCAGGTGATTTCTAGTGCAAACTATTCAATAATCTATTTATGTTATCCAGAACAAAAATACTTCACACACTTCTGTGTTTTGTCTAATTGCAGGTGTATGGGACATTTGTACAATCCACATATGAAGATAAGGAAGAAAGATATGTTTATTTGCTGTCCAAAAAGTTCTCTCACGTCACTTTTGGCCCAAGAGAAGATAGAGTCCAAGTCTCTCACGTTCTGGATTCAGATTCGGACTGCACAGACATACCTGACTCAAAACGCACACAAGTTTTTCATACGGACTCCGAATTGGGTGATTCTTTTTTTGTTGCAAACTAGATTTCGTGCACTTTCCAACCCAATTGGAATCACCTTAAAATTCGTCCGGAGCGTTGAGTTGTGGACGAAACAATCCGATGCTGCAGCAGAATCCGAGTCAAACTACAAGTCCAAAGGTGTTACATCACCTCCACTTGGGCCCATTGGCCTTGTACGACCTAGATTTAGTTTTAGGCTGCCTTGGGACGTCCTCCCACCTCCTTGGCCGCCACCCCTTGCTCCTATATAAGTAGATCCATCTAGTAGCTTTTCCTTGGGATTTGTTTAGTTAAAAGTTAGCCATTGCAACTTCGTGTACTTCGTTTGTGTCCAACGACCAGACCAAGACCGCTTACGGATCCCCACCATTATCAATACCTCATATATATTTGCAATATTCAGATTGCTTTATCATATTCTTGCTCGTTCTTCGATTGCTTGCAGGAATAGACCTTCGTGGTCAGGCTGACCGTGCTTCCGGCATCTTCAGTAACCTCAGGAGATTGGTTTAGCGATTGCTAAGGCGCAACGTCGTGCACGTTTGTAGTCGGATCGTCAAAGTCG
>NW_021279921.1:98139-134670 GCF_002162155.2 Triticum dicoccoides
AGCCGCTGCATCATTATCCCATCCGCTGTCCACCATCCCATCCACCAATTTCCACCATGTGCTACGCACTGTTTATTGTCATAATCATAGTTGAGGTCACTCACATCTTCGCCTGATCGAATCTGCATCTTATCTAGTTTGTCTTGGAAAGAGGAAGAAAAAGAAGATAAAGAAAAAAAAAGAGAGAAAAAAGGAAAGAAAAAAAAAAGAAAAAGAGGGAGAAGAAAAAGAAAAAAAAGGCGTGAGAAAAAAAAGAGAGAAGAAATTTTTTTTTGGATCTATCTAGAATCAATCTCGTACCTGAATTCGGATTGGAATCTGTTTTGCGCACTGTTCAGTAAAACAGGTGTATCTTCCTCATACGAAGTCAGTTTTGGCTCCGTGAGTACTCAAATTGAAGATAGCGACGAGCCGCATCTAAATAGTTGCAGAAGCTAGTTCAATATTTGACACCTCAAAATCGGCTTCTAAATAGGTCTTTTTGCCCTCCGAAGTTCGTGAACAACTTGTTCCAATTTTTCAGGCCAGTTTTAGAATTCTTTGACTCCTCATATCAACTTGGAATTGAGTGATTCTTTTTGCATTGGAAAGCTTGAGTTAGTAGCATTCTTTGAAAGAATTTATCAGAAAATTGTCTCAAACTTTTCAAGAGGAAAGTTGGAGAGAGAGTTGTTGTATATCCTGCTTGGCAGTTGTTTTTCATCATTATCTTCACTGCCGTTGTGATCTTCACTTATATCTTGCTGTCAAGAGCTACTTAGTATCCTTCATTGATGCTAGTTGTGCTACGCCGTGACCTCATTAGTGTTCTAGGCTCGCGTCTCTAGTCCGGTCTAGCCTAGGACCAGCACAGTACCGTCGTTGAGCGTTTATTCAACATTGCATCTTTGAATTGATTATTGCTAATATTTTGCTACCATATATAGCCAACCCAGCTCCACATATTTCTACACCGTGTATACGTACGCTCCCCTGGCAATCGCCTTACTTAATATTCGGAGTTACTTGACACCGCTGGTTGCCGATCACCGCCTGCTGCATGGTAAGAACTTGTAAGACATTGATATTTGCTTTACTGTGAGCGTTTTACCACCACATCCTAGTAGTTATAGGAACATTATTTTTGGGTTTTGTTTCTTGTTCTACTAATCATGACAGGATCCAGAGTCAATTCATGGGCTTTGTCGATCGCGGGAGACGTGCCACCACCTTTGCAAATACCACAACCGTCACGAGAGGTGCACAAACATCCAAATGCACATGATCAGGTTAATGTATCTATACCACCATTTAATGGCCGTTTTAAACCTGCTTTATATATTGAATGGGAGTTCGACATAAAAAATATATTTGCTTCCCATAATTTCAATGAACATAAAAAGGTTAAGGTTGCGGTTGGTTCTTTCACTGGTTATGCTTTGGTTTGGTGGAGTGAAAATTGTCGGTTACACCCTGATTATATACGTACTACTTGGGATGATTTGAAACTTGCCATGCAACATACTTTCGTCCCTGCTTATTATACTCGTGACATGATTAAGAAGTTGCAACACTTAAAACAAGGTAGTGAAACTGTAACAAAATATTATGATGATTTACAAACTACCTTGTTGCATTCCTCTTTAGAAGAAAGTGAAGATGATTTTATGGATAGATTTTGGGGAGGATTAAACCGTGATATTCAAGAGATACTAATTCATGAAGAGTGTTATCCTATGGACCATTTGTTTCATCTTGCTTGCAAAGCTGAACAGGAAATAAAACGACGTGTTGGCCACGAGGAGAACAAGCGCACGGTGCACATTCCAAGAGTTGATATGATTGTTCCTTCAACTACTAGGCATACTATGACAACCACATCCGTTGTTGTCAGGACTACGTCACCTCCACCATGTGACACATCGCCCCCGAGAGTGGCTACATCATCTGAGTTGATCATAAGAGGTAATGACAAAGGTACTGATCTTCCATCTCTACATGAGAATGATGAATGCCTTGTCAATTTGAATGTACCATCTGATGAGCTACCCACTACTTTGATCACACCACCTATTTTAGAGGACTATGTTGATAATTTGACTTTGCCATGTGATCAAACAACTGAAATACCAACAATTTTGAGTGCACCCATTGAATTAACTATTGATGCAAAAGAACCAATGTTTAATCATTTTGATATGACCTCTAATCTTGGTGATGATTCTGTGTTGAATGACTTATTGCATGTTTGCTTATTTAAGCATGTTGTAGCATGTAAATTTGATGCAAGTAAGGTTTATTCACCAATGTTGGGATGGTTTAATGATGAACATTGTCAATCTTTTGAAATGAATAAGAGCTTCACTTATATGTGCAAACTGAGTTGCAATATTTTCATGCCGTCTACTTCTTGTGCTAATTTTTTGGCTTTAGATTTTATGAACTATGCAAGTTACTCATCTATTCCTGTGTCATATATGCAAAAAATCAAGGGAAGTAAAAATGGATGACATATACATATACAACATGTATACCTTGTCTCTTTTGTTAGCCACATTTCAGATTAAGCAACGCCGAGGACGGCTTTATTTTCAAGAAGGGGAGGATGATGAGGACATGACTACCTTGGATATGACCAAAAATATTGCATATATGCATATTTGTCAGGTGATTTCTAGTGCAAACTATTCAATAATCTATTTATGTTATCCAGAACAAAAATACTTCACACACTTCTGTGTTTTGTCTAATTGCAGGTGTATGGGACATTTGTACAATCCACATATGAAGATAAGGAAGAAAGAGATGTTTATTTGCTGTCCAAAAAGTTCTCTCACGTCACTTTTGGCCCAAGAGAAGATAGAGTCCAAGTCTCTCACGTTCTGGATTCAGATTCGGACTGCACAGACATACCTGACTCAAAACGCACACAAGTTTTTCATACGGACTCCAAATTGGGTGATTCTTTTTTGTTGGAAACTAGATTTCGTGCACTTTCCAACCCAATTGGAATCACCTTCAAATTCGTCCGGAGCGTTGAGTTGTGGACGAAACAATCTGATGCTGCAGCAGAATCCGAGTCAAACTACAAGTCCAAAGGTGTTACATCACCTCCACTTGGGCCCATTGGCCTTGTACGACCTAGATTTAGTTTTAGGCTGCCTTGGGACGTCTTCCCACCTCCTTGGCCGCCACCCCTTGCTCCTATATAAGTAGATCCATCTAGTAGCTTTTCCTTGGGATTTGTTTAGTTAAAAGTTAGCCATTGCAACTTCGTGTACTTCGTTTGTGTCCAACGACCAGACCAAGACCGCTTACGGATCCCCACCATTATCAATACCTCATATATATTTGCAATATTCAGATTGCTTTATCATATTCTTGCTCGTTCTTCGATTGCTTGCAGGAATAGACCTTCGTGGTCAGGCTGACCGTGCTTCCGGCATCTTCAGTAACCTCAGGAGATTGGTTTAGCGATTGCTAAGGCGCAACGTCGTGCACGTTTGTAGTCGGATCGTCAAAGTCGTCTCCACCAAATCGATAGTTATCATCTCATCGAAAGATCGGGACACCCTCGCCTCTATCAAGTGGTATTAGTTTTCAGGTTGCTCGGTGAGAATTTCCAGTTTTTCCTAGATTAGATTTATTTTCTTACCTATTGTCCAAGAAAAATCCACAAAAAAGAGTTAGATCTATTCATCCTTTGTCCAAGCCAGTCTGAGCCTTTGCAATTTTCTTTTCATTGCTTGCATAGTTGAATTATCGGTTGCATCGTCGTGTCGAGTTGCTGGTCTTAGTGTCTAGGTCGTTTAGAGTTTCGAGTTCTGTTCACATTAGTCACGTCGCCGCTGCATCGTTATCCCTTCCGCTGTCCACCACCCATACATCAATTTCCTCCACGTGCTACCCACCGTTCATTGTCATAATCATAGTTGAGATCGTTCCCATCTTCGCTTGATCCAATCTACATCTTATCTAGTTTGTTTTGGAAAGAGGGAGAGAGAAAAAAAAGATAGAGAAAAAAAACGAGAGAAAAAAAAAGTAAAAAAAAAGTCAGAGAAAAAAGAAAGAAAGGAAAAGAAAAAAAGTGTGAGAAAAAAAAGAGAGGAGAAAAAAAAACAAAATTCGGATCTATCTAGACTCAATCTCGTAGTTGAATTCGAATTGGAATCTGTTTTGTGCACTGTTCAGTAAAACAGGCATAACTTCCTCATATGAAGTCTGTTTTAGCTCCGCGAGTACTGAAATGAAAGCTAGCGATGAGACGCATCTAAATAGTTGCAGAAGCTAGTTCAGTATTTGGCACCTCAACATCAACTTCTAAATAGGTCTACTGCTATTGTGATCTTCACTTATATCTTGCTGTCCAGGGCTACTTCATATCCTTTGTTGATGCTAGTTGTGCTACGACGTGACCTCATTAGTGTTCTAGGCTCGCGTCTCTAGTTTGGTCTAGCCTAGGACCAGCACAGTACCGTTGTTGAGCGTTTATTCAACATTGCATCTTTGAATTGATTATTGCTAATCTTTTGCTACCATATATAGCCAACCCAGCTCCACATATTTCTACACCGTGTATACGTACGCTCCCCTGGCAATCGCTTTACTCAATATTCGGAGTTACTTGACACCGCTAGTTGCCGATCACTGCCTGCTGCATGGTAAGAACTTGTAAGACATTGATATTTGCTTTACTGTGAGCGTTTTACCACCACATCCTAGTAGTTATAGGAACATTATTTTTGGGTTTTGTTTCTTGTTCTACTAATCATGACAGGATCCAGAGTCAATTCATGGGCTTTGTCGATCGCGGGAGACGTGCCACCACCTTTGCAAATACCACAACCGTCACGAGAGGTGCACAAACATCCAAATGCACATGATCAGGTTAATGTATCTATACCACCATTTAATGGCCGTTTTAAACCTGCTTTATATATTGAATGGGAGTTTGACATAAAAAATATATTTGCTTCCCATAATTTCAATGAACATAAAAAGGTTAAGGTTGCGGTTGGTTCTTTCACTGGTTATGCTTTGGTTTGGTGGAGTGAAATTTATCGGTTACACCCTGATTATATACCTACTACTTGGGATGATTTGAAACTTGCCATGCGACATACTTTCGTCCCTGCTTATTATACTCGTGACATGATTAAGAAGTTGCAACACTTAAAACAAGGTAGTGAAACTGTAACAAAATATTATGATGATTTACAAACTACCTTGTTGCATTCCTCTTTAGAAGAAAGTGAAGATGATTTTATGGATAGATTTTGGGGAGGATTAAACCGTGATATTCAAGAGATACTAATTCATGAAGAGTGTTATCCTATGGACCATTTGTTTCATCTTGCTTGCAAAGCTGAACAGGAAATAAAACGACGTGTTGGCCACGAGGAGAACAAGCGCACGGTGCACATTCCAAGAGTTGATATGATTGTTCCTTCAACTACTAGGCATACTATGACAACCACATCCGTTGTTGTCAGGACTACGTCACCTCCACCATGTGACACATCGCCCCCGAGAGTGGCTACATCATCTGAGTTGATCATAAGAGGTAATGACAAAGGTACTGATCTTCCATCTCTACATGAGAATGATGAATGCCTTGTCAATTTGAATGTACCATCTGATGAGCTACCCACTACTTTGATCACACCACCTATTTTAGAGGACTATGTTGATAATTTGACTTTGCCATGTGATCAAACAACTGAAATACCAACAATTTTGAGTGCACCCATTGAATTAACTATTGATGCAAAAGAACCAATGTTTAATCATTTTGATATGACCTCTAATCTTGGTGATGATTCTGTGTTGAATGACTTATTGCATGTTTGCTTATTTAAGCATGTTGTAGCATGTAAATTTGATGCAAGTAAGGTTTATTCACCAATGTTGGGATGGTTTAATGATGAACATTGTCAATCTTTTGAAATGAATAAGAGCTTCACTTATATGTGCAAACTGAGTTGCAATATTTTCATGCCGTCTACTTCTTGTGCTAATTTTTTGGCTTTAGATTTTATGAACTATGCAAGTTACTCATCTATTCCTGTGTCATATATGCAAAAAATCAAGGGAAGTAAAAATGGATGACATATACATATACAACATGTATACCTTGTCTCTTTTGTTAGCCACATTTCAGATTAAGCAACGCCGAGGACGGCTTTATTTTCAAGAAGGGGAGGATGATGAGGACATGACTACCTTGGATATGACCAAAAATATTGCATATATGCATATTTGTCAGGTGATTTCTAGTGCAAACTATTCAATAATCTATTTATGTTATCCAGAACAAAAATACTTCACACACTTCTGTGTTTTGTCTAATTGCAGGTGTATGGGACATTTGTACAATCCACATATGAAGATAAGGAAGAAAGAGATGTTTATTTGCTGTCCAAAAAGTTCTCTCACGTCACTTTTGGCCCAAGAGAAGATAGAGTCCAAGTCTCTCACGTTCTGGATTCAGATTCGGACTGCACAGACATACCTGACTCAAAACGCACACAAGTTTTTCATACGGACTCCGAATTGGGTGATTCTTTTTTTGTTGCAAACTAGATTTCGTGCACTTTCCAACCCAATTGGAATCACCTTAAAATTCGTCCAGAGCGTTGAGTTGTGGACGAAACAATCTGATGTTGCGGCAGAATCCGAGTCAAACTACAAGTCCAAAGGTGTTACATCACCTCCACTTGGGCCCATTGGCCTTGTACGACCTAGATTTAGTTTTAGGCTGCCTTGGGACGTCCTCCCACCTCCTTGGCCGCCACCCCTTGCTCCTATATAAGTAGATCCATCTAGTAGCTTTTCCTTGGGATTTGTTTAGTTAAAAGTTAGCCATTGCAACTTCGTGTACTTCGTTTGTGTCCAACGACCAGACCAAGACCGCTTACGGATCCCCACCATTATCAATACCTCATATATATTTGCAATATTCAGATTGCTTTATCATATTCTTGCTCGTTCTTCGATTGCTTGCAGGAATAGACCTTCGTGGTCAGGCTGACCGTGCTTCCGGCATCTTCAGTAACCTCAGGAGATTGGTTTAGCGATTGCTAAGGCGCAACGTCGTGCACGTTTGTAGTCGGATCGTCAAAGTCGTCTCCACCAAATCGATAGTTATCATCTCATCGAAAGATCGGGACACCCTCGCCTCTATCATACCTTGTTGCATTCCTCTTTAGAAGAAACTGAAGATGATTTTATGGATAGATTTTGGGGAGGATTAAACCGTGATATTCAAGAGATACTAATTCATGAAGAGTGTTATCCTATGGACCATTTGTTTCATCTTGCTTGCAAAGCTGAACAGGAAATAAAACGACGTGTTGGCCACGAGGAGAACAAGCGCACGGTGCACATTCCAAGAGTTGATATGATTGTTCCTTCAACTACTAGGCATACTATGACAACCACATCCGTTGTTGTCAGGACTACATCACCTCCACCATGTGACACATCGCCCCCGAGAGTGGCTACATCATCTGAGTTGATCATAAGAGGTAATGACAAAGGTACTGATCTTCCATCTCTACATGAGAATGATGAATGCCTTGTCAATTTGAATGCACCATCTGATGAGCTACCCACTACTTTGATCACACCACCTATTTTAGAGGACTACGTTGATAATTTAACTTTTCCATGTGATCAAACAACTGAAATACCAACAATTTTGAGTGCACCCATTGAATTAACTATTGATGCAAAAGAACCAATGTTTAATCATTTTGATATGACCTCTAATCTTGGTGATGATTTTGTGTTGAATGACTTATTGCATGTTTGCTTATTTAAGCATGTTGTAGCATGTAAATTTGATGCAAGTAAGGTTTATTCACCAATGTTGGGATGGTTTAATGATGAACATTGTCAATCTTTTGAAATGAATAAGAGCTTCACTTATATGTGCAAACTGAGTTGCAATATTTTCATGCCTTCTATTTCTTGTGCTAATTTTTTGGCTTTAGATTTTATGAACTATGCAAGTTACTCATCTATTCATGTGTCATATATGCAAAAATCAAGGGAAGTAAAAATGGATGACATATACATATACAACATGTACACCTTGTCTCTTTTGTTAGCCACATTTCAGATTAAGCAACGCCGAGGACGGCTTTATTTTTAAGAAGGGGAGGATGATGAGGACATGACTACCTTGGATATGACCAAAAATATTGCATATATGAATATTTGTGAGGTGATTTCTTGTGCAAACTATTCAATAATCTATTTATGTTATCTAGAACAAAAATACTTCACACACTTTTGTGTTTTGTCTAATTGCAGGTGTATGGAACATTTGTACAATCCACATATGAAGATAAGGAAGAAAGAGATGTTTATTTGCTGTCCAAAAAGTTCTCTCACGTCACTTTTGGCCCAAGAGAAGATAGAGTCCAAGTCTCTCACGTTCTGGATTCAGATTCGGACTGCACAGACATACCTGACTCAAAACGCACACAATTTTTTCATACGGACTTCGAATTGGGTGATTCTTTTTTTGTTGGAAACTAGATTTAGTGCACTTTCCAACCCAATTGGAATCACCTTCAAATTCGTCCGGAGCGTTGAGTTGTGGACGAAACAATCTGATGCTGCAGCAGAATCCGAGTCAAACTACAAGTCCAAAGGTGTTACATCACCTCCACTTGGGCCCATTGGCCTTGTACGACCTAGATTTAGTTTTAGGCTGCCTTGGGACGTCCTCCCACCTCCTTGGCTGCCACCCCTTGCTCCTATATAAGTAGATCCATCTATTAGCTTTTCCTTGGGATTTGTTTAGTTAAAAGTTAGCCATTGCAACTTCGTGTACTTCGTTTGTGTCCAACGACCAGACCAAGACCGCTTCCGGATCCCCACCATTATCAATACCTCATATATATTTGCAATATTCAGATTGCTTTATCATATTCTTGCTCGTTCTTCGATTGCTTGCAGGAATAGACCTTCATGGTCAGACTGACCGTGCTTTCGGCATCGTCAGTAACTTCAGGAGATTGGTTTAGCGATTGCTAAGGCGCAACATCGTGCACGTTTGTAGTCGGATCGTCAAAGTCGTCTCCACCAAATCGATATTTATCATCTCATCGAAAGATCGGGAACCTCACCTCTATCAAGTGGTATCAGTTTTCAGGTTGCTCGGTGAGAATTTCCAGTTTTCCTAGATTAGATTTACTTTCTTACCTATTGTCCAAGAAAAAGCCACAAAACAAAAGTTAGATCTATTCATCCTTTGTCCTAGCCAAACTGAGCCTTTGCAATTTTCTTTTCATTGTTTGCATTATTGAATTATCGGTTGCATCGCCGTGTCGAGTTGCTGGTCTTAGTGTCTAGTTCCTTTAGAGTTTCGAGTTCTGTTCACATTAGTCACGCAGCCGCTGCATCATTATCCCATCCGCTGTCCACCATCCCATCCACCAATTTCCACCATGTGCTACGCACTGTTTATTGTCATAATCATAGTTGAGGTCACTCACATCTTCGCCTGATCGAATCTGCATCTTATCTAGTTTGTCTTGGAAAGAGGAAGAAAAAGAAGATAAAGAAAAAAAAAAGAGAGAAAAAAGGAAAGAAAAAAAAGAAAAAGAGGGAGAAGAAAAAGAAAAAAAAGGCGTGAGAAAAAAAAGAGAGAAGAAATTTTTTTTGGATCTATCTAGAATCAATCTCGTACCTGAATTCGGATTGGAATCTGTTTTGCGCACTGTTCAGTAAAACAGGTGTATCTTCGTCATACGAAGTCAGTTTTGGCTCCGTGAGTACTCAAATTGAAGATAGCGACGAGCCGCATCTAAATAGTTGCAGAAGCTTGTTCAATATTTGACACCTCAAAATCGGCTTCTAAATAGGTCTTTTTGCCCTCCGAAGTTCGTGAACAACTTGTTCCAATTTTTCAGGCCAGTTTTAGAATTCTTTGACTCCTCATATCAACTTGGAATTGAGTGATTCTTTTTGCATTGGAAAGCTTGAGTTAGTAGCATTCTTTGAAAGAATTTATCAGAAAATTGTCTCAAACTTTTCAAGAGGAAAGTTGGAGAGAGAGTTGTTGTATATCCTGCTTGGCAGTTGTTTTTCATCATTATCTTCACTGCCGTTGTGATCTTCACTTATATCTTGCTGTCAAGAGCTACTTAGTATCCTTCATTGATGCTAGTTGTGCTACGCCGTGACCTCATTAGTGTTCTAGGCTCGCGTCTCTAGTCTGGTCTAGCCTAGGACCAGCACAGTACCGTCGTTGAGCGTTTATTCAACATTGCATCTTTGAATTGATTATTGCTAATCTTTTGCTACCATATATAGCCAACCCAGCTCCACATATTTCTACACCGTGTATACGTACGCTTCCTTGGCAATCGCTTTACTCAATATTCGGAGTTACTTGACACCGCTGGTTGCCGATCACCGCCTGCTGCATGGTAAGAACTTGTAAGACATTGATATTTGCTTTACTGTGAGCGTTTTACCACCACATCCTAGTAGTTATAGGAACATTATTTTTGGGTTTTGTTTCTTGTTCTACTAATCATGACAGGATCCAGAGTCAATTCATGGGCTTTGTCGATCGCGGGAGACGTGCCACCACCTTCGCAAATACCACAACCGTCACGAGAGGTGCACAAACATCCAAATGCACATGATCAGGTTAATGTATCTATACCACCATTTAATGGCCGTTTTAAACCTGCTTTATATATTGAATGGGAGTTCGACATAAAAAATATATTTGCTTCCCATAATTTCAATGAACATAAAAAGGTTAAGGTTGCGGTTGGTTCTTTCACTGGTTATGCTTTGGTTTGGTGGAGTGAATATTGTCGGTTACACCCTGATTATATACCTACTACTTGGGATGATTTGAAACTTGCCATGCGACATACTTTGGTCCCTGCTTATTATACTCGTGACATGATTAAGAAGTTGCAACACTTAAAACAAGGTAGTGAAACTGTAACAAAATATTATGATGATTTACAAACTACCTTGTTGCATTCCTCTTTAGAAGAAAGTGAAGATGATTTTATGGATAGATTTTGGGGAGGATTAAACCGTGATATTCAAGAGATACTAATTCATGAAGAGTGTTATCCTATGGACCATTTGTTTCATCTTGCTTGCAAAGCTGAACAGGAAATAAAACGACGTGTTGGCCACGAGGAGAACAAGCGCACGGTGCACATTCCAAGAGTTGATATGATTGTTCCTTCAACTACTAGGCATACTATGACAACCACATCCGTTGTTGTCAGGACTACGTCACCTCCACCATGTGACACATCGCCCCCGAGAGTGGCTACATCATCTGAGTTGATCATAAGAGGTAATGACAAAGGTACTGATCTTCCATCTCTACATGAGAATGATGAATGCCTTGTCAATTTGAATGTACCATCTGATGAGCTACCCACTACTTTGATCACACCACCTATTTTAGAGGACTATGTTGATAATTTGACTTTGCCATGTGATCAAACAACTGAAATACCAACAATTTTGAGTGCACCCATTGAATTAACTATTGATGCAAAAGAACCAATGTTTAATCATTTTGATATGACCTCTAATCTTGGTGATGATTCTGTGTTGAATGACTTATTGCATGTTTGCTTATTTAAGCATGTTGTAGCATGTAAATTTGATGCAAGTAAGGTTTATTCACCAATGTTGGGATGGTTTAATGATGAACATTGTCAATCTTTTGAAATGAATAAGAGCTTCACTTATATGTGCAAACTGAGTTGCAATATTTTCATGCCGTCTACTTCTTGTGCTAATTTTTTGGCTTTAGATTTTATGAACTATGCAAGTTACTCATCTATTCCTGTGTCATATATGCAAAAAATCAAGGGAAGTAAAAATGGATGACATATACATATACAACATGTATACCTTGTCTCTTTTGTTAGCCACATTTCAGATTAAGCAACGCCGAGGACGGCTTTATTTTCAAGAAGGGGAGGATGATGAGGACATGACTACCTTGGATATGACCAAAAATATTGCATATATGCATATTTGTCAGGTGATTTCTAGTGCAAACTATTCAATAATCTATTTATGTTATCCAGAACAAAAATACTTCACACACTTCTGTGTTTTGTCTAATTGCAGGTGTATGGGACATTTGTACAATCCACATATGAAGATAAGGAAGAAAGAGATGTTTATTTGCTGTCCAAAAAGTTCTCTCACGTCACTTTTGGCCCAAGAGAAGATAGAGTCCAAGTCTCTCACGTTCTGGATTCAGATTCGGACTGCACAGACATACCTGACTCAAAACGCACACAAGTTTTTCATACAGACTCCGAATTGGGTGATTCTTTTTTTGTTGGAAACTAGATTTCGTGCACTTTCCAACCCAAGTGGAATCACCTTCAAATTCGTCCGGAGCGTTGAGTTGTGGACGAAACAATCTGATGCTGCAGCAGAATCCGAGTCAAACTACAAGTCCAAAGGTGTTACATCACCTCCACTTGGGCCCATTGGCCTTGTACGACCTAGATTTAGTTTTAGGCTGCCTTGGGACGTCCTCCCACCTCCTTGGCTGCCACCCCTTGCTCCTATATAAGTAGATCCATCTAGTAGCTTTTCCTTGGGATTTGTTTAGTTAAAAGTTAGCCATTGCAACTTCGTGTACTTCGTTTGTGTCCAACGACCAGACCAAGACCGCTTCCGGATCCCCACCATTATCAATACCTCATATATATTTGCAATATTCAGATTGCTTTATCATATTCTTGCTCGTTCTTCGATTGCTTGCAGGAATAGACCTTCGTGGTCAGGCTGACCGTGCTTTCGGCATCGTCAGTAACCTCAGGAGATTGGTTTAGCGATTGCTAAGGCGCAACGTCATGCACGTTTGTAGTCGGATCGTCAAAGTCGTCTCCACCAAATCGATAGTTATCATCTCATCGAAAGATCGGGACACCCCCGCCTCTATCACTGACTCAAAACACACACAAGTTTTTCATACGGACTCCGAATTGGGTGATTCTTTTTTTGTTGGAAACTAGATTTCGTGCACTTTCCAACCTAATTGGAATCACCTTCAAATTCGTCCGGAGCGTTGAGTTGTGGACGAAACAATCTGATGCTGCAGCAGAATCCGAGTCAAACTACAAGTCCAAAGGTGTTACATCACCTCCACTTGGGCCCATTGGCCTTGTACGACCTAGATTTAGTTTTAGGCTGCCTTGGGACGTCCTCCCACCTCCTTGGCCGCCACCCCTTGCTCCTATATAAGTAGATCCATCTAGTAACTTTTCCTTGGGATTTGTTTAGTTAAAAGTTAGCCATTGCAACTTCGTGTGCTTCGTTTGTGTCCAACGACCAGACCAAGACCACTTTTCGGATCCCCACCATTATCAATACTTCATACATATTCGCGATATTCAGATTGCTTTTATCATATTCTTGCTTGTTCTTCGATTGCTTGCAGGAATAGACCTTCGTGGTCAGGTTGATCGTGCTCCGGCGTGGTCAATAACCTCTCGGAGTTGGTTTAGCGATTGCTAAGGCACAACGTCGTTGCACGTTTGTAGTCGGATCGTGAATGTCGTCTCCACCAAATCGATAGTTATCATCTCATCGAAAGATCGGGACACTCCGCCTCTATCAGAAACCATACACAACTTCAAAAGGGCACATCTTAGTAGTAGAATGCAATGAACGCTTATAAGCAAATTCAATATGAGGCAAGCATTCCTCCCACATTTTCTTATTATTCTTCAAAACAGCCCTAAGCATAGTAGACAACGTTCTATTGACTACTTCAGTTTGTCCATCAGTTTGGGGGTGACAAGTAGTACTAAAAAGCAGTTTAGTCCCCAACTTAGCCCATAAATATCTCCAAAAGTGGCTAAGAAATTTAGTATCACGATCTGAAACAATAGTATTTGGCACACCATGCAAGCGAATAATTTCACGAAAGAACAAATCAGCAACATTAACAGCATCATCGCTTTTATGACATGGTATAAAGTGTGCCATTTTCGAGAATCTATCCACGACAACAAATATGCTATCCCTCCCCTTCTTTGTTCGAGGTAAACCTAAAACAAAGTCCATAGATATATCCTCCCAAGGAACACTAGGTACAGGCAAAGGCATATATAAACCATGAGGATTGAGTCGTGACTTAGCTTTATGACATGTAGTGCATCGAGCAATAAAACGCTCAACATCCTGTCTCATCTTTGGCCAAAAGAAATGTGTAGCAAGTACGTCCTCCGTCTTCTTCACGCCAAAGTGTCCCATTAATCCTCCTCCATGCGCCTCCTGCAACAACAAAAGACGAACGGAGCTAGCTGGAATGCATAGCTTGTTAGCACGAAACACAAATCCATCGTTAACGACGAACTTGTTCCACATTCTTCCTTCTTTACAATTCTGCATTACATCTTTAAAATCAGCATCATGCACATATTGATCTTTGATGGTCTCCAAACCAAATATTTTGAAGTCAAGTTGTGAAAGCATAGTATAGCGGCGAGACAATGCATCGGCAATAACATTTTCTTTTCCCTTCTTGTGTTTAATGACATAAGGAAAAGTCTCAATGAATTCAACTCATTTAGCATGTCTACGATTCAGTTTAGCTTGACTTTTAATATGTTTCAAAGATTCATGGTCAGAATGTATAACAAATTCTTTGGGCCATAAATAATGTTGCCATGTTTCTAAAGTCCGAACAAGAGCATATAATTCTTTATCATAAGTAGAATAATTCAGACTAGGCCCACTCAATTTTTCAGAAAAGTATGCAACAGGTTTGCCATCTTGTAATAACACACCGCCTAATCCAATTCCACTAGCATCACATTCAAGCTCAAAAGTCTTATTAAAATCAGGAAGTTGGAGTAAAGGAGCATGTGTCAACTTATCTTTCAATACCGAGAAGGCTTCTTCCTGTGCGGTACCCCAAAGAAAAGGCACATCTTTCTTTGTAAGCTCATTGAGAGGTGCAGCAATGGTGCTGAAATCTCTCACAAAACGCCTATAGAACCCAGCGAGGCCAAGAAAACTCCTCACTTGTGTGACCGTTTTGGGTTGCGGCCAACTCTCAATAGCTTCAATCTTGGCTTTATCAACTTCAATTCCCTGTGGAGTAACAACATAGCCAAGAAAAGATACTCGGTCGGTGCAAAAGGTGCACTTCCCAAGGTTACCAAACAAACGTGCATCACGTAGAGCAATAAAAACAGCATGTAAATGTTCCAAATGTTCTTCCAAAGATCTACTATAAATCAATATGTCATCAAAGTAAACTACCACAAATCGTCCAATGAAAGCACGTAACACTTCGTTCATTAATCTCATGAAAGTACTAGGCGCATTAGTTAACCCAAAAGGCATGACTAACCACTCATATAATCCAAACTTAGTTTTGAATGCTGTTTTCCATTCATCTCCCAATTTCATACGAATTTGATGGTATCCACTACGCAAATCAACTTTGGAGAATATTGTAGAGCCACTCAATTCATCAAGCATATCATCTAGCCTAGGAATAGGATGACGATAACGAATAGTAATATTATTAATGCCTCTACAATCAACACACATACGTGATGTACCATCCTTTTTCGGCACTAGAATAATAGGAACAACACAAGGACTAAGGGATTCGCGTATATAACCTTTGTCGAGAAGCTCTTGTACTTGACGTATAATCTCCTTCGTCTCCTCTGGATTGGTACGGTATGGTGCACGGTTTGGCAGTGAAGCACCGGGAATTAAGTCAATCTGATGCTCAATCCGTCGAATAGGCGGTAATCCCGGTGGCACGTCTTGTGGAAAGACGTCAGCGAACTCCTGCAAAATGTTAGTGACAGCAGGAGGCAAAGAGGAAGGCACGTCCTCGAATAAAAATAATGCCTCTTTGCACACAAAAGCATAGCAAACAGATTTGCTGAAATCTAGCTCATCAATATCAGATTTGGTGGCAAATAAACATGCACTTTTCAATTTAATTTCAGAAGCAACACTAGATGGTTTATTATTAGGCTTCATTTGTTGCTCCAATTCTTTTGCCACAATCTGATTTTCACTCTTATTCGTCTCCTGTTTTGCTTTATTAGCTCTATTAATATCATCTTTCAAAATGGAATCAGGAGTCATAGGAAGCAAAGTCATATTTTTATCCTTATGGACAAGAGTATAGTGATTGTTTCTACCATGGTGTACAGAATTTTTATCAAATTGCCATGGTCTACCAAGTAATAAGGAACATGCTTGCATAGGTACCACATCACAATCAACATAATCAGCATATGTAGAGATACTAAAATGCACACGAACAGTACGTGTTACCTTAACCTTGCCGCTGTTGTTGAACCATTGGATGTAGTAAGGACGTGGATGTGGTCTTGTGGTGAGAGAAAGCTTCTCCACCATCTCCATGCTAGCCAAGTTGTTGCAGCTCCCTCCGTCTATGATGACGCGCACAGAATGTTCCTTCACAACTCCCTTGGTATGGAACAAATTGTGCCTCTGATTTTGCTCAGCTTGTGTGATCTGCACACTCAAAACACGTTGAGCAACTAAACATTCATACCTGTCAGCGTCTTCAGGAGCCATGTATTGCGTCTCATGATCAGAATCATCTCCACCATGTTCTTCACGTGTAATAAGAGCCAAAGTCTCCTTGATAGAGGCAAAGGTGTCCCGTCTTTCGACGAGATGGTGGATTTCACTTTGGTGGAAGTCGACTTTGACGATCCGACTACGAACGTGCGAGGACGTCGCGCCTTAGCAATCGCTAAACCAACTCCGAGAGGTTATTGACCACGCCGGAGCACGATCAACCTGACCACGAGGGTCTGTTTCCTGCGAGCAAACGAAGAACAAGCAAGAAACTAAGATTGCAATCTGGATATTGCGAATATAAGATGAAAGCTTTATTGATCAAGGTGGGGTTCTGTGACGCCTTTGTCTGGTCGTTGAACACAAACGAAGTACGCGAAGTTGCAGCTATGGCGAACTTTTAATCTAAACAAAACCCAAAGTCTAAACGATGCCCTAAGGGCTGTATATATGGAGGAAGAGGGGGGAATTTCGTGGCCCTTGGTGGAGGAGTCCGAAATCAACCCTATCTCTTGTTTCCCCACACATACGGACTCTAAAAATAGCCTATACTTATGTATTTCGAAATTACATGGGCCTGGCCCAATAATAAGGTGACGCAGCACCTAAAATAGCCTCGGGACGAAATTTATGAAGTGGCATCTTGTATATTTCGTCCAAGGCTTCATGCACCCATTATGGTGGCTTCAAAGTCCTGAAATCATCACTTGTAACTCCATTGTTGTTCCCCTTGCGCATGCCATCATCTCCATGCTTGTTCTTGCTCCAATGTTCATCCTTCTCCAAGCTAGGCCCTTCATTTGTAAGCAAAACAAATGTATCCAATTTAGGCAGCATCATATTCTCATGAACATTAGAATCATTACCAAGAAACGAAAGTACCTGGTAATTTAGTTGGCGTGCACGAGCTCTAGTAATTGGTCCAGTATGTATAGCAGCAGGGGCTGTGGGTTTAACAATTGTATTGATGTCCTCATCATCCTCCCCTTCTTGAAATGAAGTCGTCCTCGACGGAAGTTCATCTTCCTCACCCAAATAAGGCTTCAAATCTGCAATGTTAAAAGTGGGACTAACCCCAAAATCTGCAGGCAGCTCAAGTTTATATGCATTATCATTTATTTTCTCTAACACCTTAAAGGGACCATCAGCACGTGGCATTAGCTTTGATTTGCGCAAATCAGGAAATCTATCCTTACGCAAATGTAACCAAACAAGATCTCCAGGTGCAAACACAACATGTTTTCTACCCTTATCTCCAGCAAGTTTATATTTAGCATTCATATGCTCAATGTTTTCTTTAGTTAACTCATGAATTTTTAAAATCAATTCAGCACGTTGTTTAGCATCAAAATTAACCTTCTCCGACGATGGAAGAGGCAACAAATCAATAGGTGCACGAGGTAGGAAACCATACACAACTTCAAAAGGGCACATCTTAGTAGTAGAATGCAATGAACGATTATAAGCAAATTCAATATGAGGCAAGCATTCCTCCCACATTTTCTTATTATTCTTCAAAACAGCCCTAAGCATAGTAGACAACGTTCTATTGACTACTTCAGTTTGTCCATCAGTTTGGGGGTGACAAGTAGTACTAAAAAGCAGTTTAGTCCCCAACTTAGCCCATAAACATCTCCAAAAGTGGCTAAGAAATTTAGTATCACGATCTGAAACAATAGTATTTGGCACACCATGCAAGCGAATAATTTCACGAAAGAACAAATCAGCAACATTAACAGCATCATCGCTTTTATGACATGGTATAAAGTGGGCCATTTTCGAGAATCTATCCACGACAACAAATATGCTATCCCTCCCCTTCTTTGTTCGAGGTAAACCTAAAACAAAGTCCATAGATATATCCTCCCAAGGAACACTAGGTACAGGCAAAGGCATATATAAACCATGAGGATTGAGTCGTGACTTAGCTTTTTGACATGTAGTGCATCGAGCAATAAAACGCTCAACATCCCGTCTCATCTTTGGACAAAAGAAATGTGTAGCAAGTACGTCCTCCGTCTTCTTCACGCCAAAGTGTCCCATTAATCCTCCTCCATGCGCCTCCTGCAACAACAAAAGACGAACGGAGCTAGCTGGAATGCATAGCTTGTTAGCACGAAACACAAATCCATCGTTAACGACGAACTTGTTCCACATTCTTCCTTCTTTACAATTCTGCATTACATCTTTAAAATCAGCATCATGCACATATTGATCTTTGATGGTCTCCAAACCAAATATTTTGAAGTCAAGTTGTGAAAGCATAGTATAGCGACGAGACAATGCATCAGCAATAACATTTTCTTTTCCCCTTCTTGTGTTTAATGACATAAGGGAAAGTCTCAATGAATTCAACCCATTTAGCATGTCTACGATTCAGTTTAGCTTGACTTATAATATGTTTCAAAGATTCATGATCAGAATGTATAACAAATTCTTTGGGCCATAAATAATGTTGCCATGTTTCTAAAGTCCGAACAAGAGCATATAATTCTTTATCATAAGTAGAATAATTCAGACTAGGCCCACTCAATTTTTCAGAAAAGTATGCAACAGGTTTGCCATCTTGTAATAACACACCTCCTAATCCAATTCCACTAGCATCACATTCAAGCTCAAAAGTCTTATTAAAATCAGGAAGTTGGAGTAAAGGAGCATGTGTCAACTTATCTTTCAATACCGTGAAGGCTTCTTCCTGTACGGTACCCCAAACAAAAGGCACATCCTTCTTTGTAAGCTCGTTGAGAGGTGCAGCAATGGTGCTGAAATCTCTCACAAAACGCCTATAGAATCCAGCGAGACCAAGAAAACTCCTCACTTGTGTGACCGTTTTGGGCTGCGGCCAACTCTCAATAGCTTCAATCTTGGCTTTGTCAACTTCAATTCCCTGTGGAGTAACAACATAGCCAAGAAAAGATACTCGGTCGGTGCAAAAGGTGCACTTCCCAAGGTTACCAAACAAACGTGCATCACGTAGAGCAATAAAAACAGCACGTAAATGTTCCAAATGTTCTTCCAAAGATCTGCTATAAATCAGTATATCATCAAAATAGACTACCACAAATCGTCCAATGAAAGCACGTAAAACTTTGTTCATTAGTCTCATGAAAGTACTAGGCGCATTAGTTAACCCAAAAGGCATGACTAACCACTCATATAATCCAAACTTAGTTTTAAATGCTGTTTTCCATTCATCTCCCAATTTCTTACGAATTTGATGGTATCCACTACGCAAATCAACTTTGGAGAATATTGTAGAGCCACTCAATTCATCAAGCATATCATCTAGCCTAGGAATAGGATGACGATAACGAATAGTAATATTATTAATGCCTCTACAATCAACACACATACGTGATGTACCATCCTTTTTCGGCACTAGAATAATAGGAACAGCACAAGGACTAAGGGATTCGCGTATATAACCTTTGTCGAGAAGCTCTTGTACTTGACGCATAATCTCCTTCGTCTCCTCTGGATTGGTACGGTATGGTGCACGGTTTGGCAGTGAAGCACCGGGAATTAAGTCAATCTGATGCTCAATCCCTCGAATAGGCGGTAATCCCGGTGGCACGTCTTGTGGAAAAACGTCAGCGAACTCCTGCAAAATGTTAGTGACAGCAGGAGGCAAAGAGGAAGGCACGTCCTCGAATGAAAATAATGCCTCTTTGCACACAAAAGCATAGCAAACAGATTTGCTGAAATCTAGCTCATCAACATCAGATTTTGATAGAGGCAAAGGTGTCCCGTCTTTCGATGAGATGGTGGATTTCGCTTTGGTGGAAGTCGACTTTGACGATCCGACTACGAACGTGCGAGGACGTCGCGCCTTAGCAATCGCTAAACCAACTCCGAGAGGTTATTGACCACGCCGGAGCACGATCAACCTGACCACGAGGGTCTGTTTCCTGCGAGCAAACGAAGAACAAGCAAGAAACTAAGATTGCAATCTGGATATTGCGAATATAAGATGAAAGCTTTATTGATCAAGGTGGGGTTCTGTGACGCCTTTGTCTGGTCGTTGAACACAAACGAAGTACGCGAAGTTGCAGCTATGGCGAACTTTTAATCTAAACAAAACCCAAAGTCTAAACGATGCCCTAAGGGCTGTATATATGGAGGAAGAGGGGGGAATTTCGTGGCCCTTGGTGGAGGAGTCCGAAATCAACCCCATCTCTTGTTTCCCCACACATACGGACTCTAAAAATAGCCTATACTTATGTATTTCGAAATTACATGGGCCTGGCCCAATAATAAGGTGACGCAGCACCTAAAATAGCCTCGGGACGAAATTTATGAAGTGGCATCTTGTATATTTCGTCCAAGGCTTCATGCACCCATTATGGTGGCTTCAAAGTCCTGAAATCATCACTTGTAACTCCGTTCTTGTTTCCCTTGCGCATGCCATCATCTCCATGCTTGTTCTTGCTCCAATGTTCATCCTTCTCCAAGCTAGGCCCTTCATTTGTAAGCAAAACAAATGTATCCAATTTAGGCAGCATCATATTCTCATGAACATTAGAATCATTACAAAGAAACGAAAGTACCTGGTAATTTAGTTGGCGTGCACGAGCTCTAGTAATTGGTCCAGTATGTATAGCAGCAGGGCCTGTGGGTGTAACAATTGTATTGATGTCCTCATCAGGCGTTTTGTGAGAGATTTCAGCACCATTGCTGCACCTCTCAATGAGCTTACAAAGAAAGATGTGCCTTTTCTTTGGGGTACCGCACAGGAAGAAGCCTTCACGGTATTGAAAGATAAGTTGACACATGCTCCTTTACTCCAACTTCCTGATTTTAATAAGACTTTTGAGCTTGAATGTGATGCTAGTGGAATTGGATTAGGAGGTGTGTTATTACAAGATGGCAAACCTGTTGCATACTTTTCTGAAAAATTGAGTGGGCCTAGTCTGAATTATTCTACTTATGATAAAGAATTATATGCTCTTGTTCGGACTTTAGAAACATGGCAACATTATTTATGGCCCAAAGAATTTGTTATACATTCTGATCATGAATCTTTGAAACATATTAAAAGTCAAGCTAAACTGAATCGTAGACATGCTAAATGGGTTGAATTCATTGAGACTTTCCCTTATGTCATTAAACACAAGAAGGGAAAACAAAATGTTATTGCTGATGCATTGTCTCGTCGCTATACTATGCTTTCACAACTTGACTTCAAAATATTTGGTTTGGAGACCATCAAAGATCAATATGTGCATGATGCTGATTTTAAAGATGTAATGCAGAATTGTAAAGAAGGAAGAATGTGGAACAAGTTTGTCGTTAACGATGGATTTGTGTTTCGTGCTAACAAGCTATGCATTCCAGCTAGCTCCGTTCGTCTTTTGTTGTTGCAGGAGGCGCATGGAGGAGGATTAATGGGACACTTTGGCGTGAAGAAGACGGAGGACGTACTTGCTACACATTTCTTTTGTCCAAAGATGAGACGGGATGTTGAGCGTTTTATTGCTCGATGCACTACATGTCAAAAAGCTAAGTCACGACTCAATCCTCATGGTTTATATATGCCTTTGCCTGTACCTAGTGTTCCTTGGGAGGATATATCTATGGACTTTGTTTTAGGTTTACCTCGAACAAAGAAGGGGAGGGATAGCATATTTGTTGTCGTGGATAGATTCTCGAAAATGGCCCACTTTATACCATGTCATAAAAGCGATGATGCTGTTAATGTTGCTGATTTGTTCTTTCGTGAAATTATTCGCTTGCATGGTGTGCCAAATACTATTGTTTCAGATCGTGATACTAAATTTCTTAGCCACTTTTGGAGATGTTTATGGGCTAAGTTGGGGACTAAACTGCTTTTTAGTACTACTTGTCACCCCCAAACTGATGGACAAACTGAAGTAGTCAATAGAACGTTGTCTACTATGCTTAGGGCTGTTTTGAAGAATAATAAGAAAATGTGGGAGGAATGCTTGCCTCATATTGAATTTGCTTATAATCGTTCATTGCATTCTACTACTAAGATGTGCCCTTTTGAAGTTGTGTATGGTTTCCTACCTCGTGCACCTATTGATTTGTTGCCTCTTCCATCTTCGGAGAAGGTTAATTTTGATGCTAAACAACGTGCTGAATTGATTTTAAAAATGCATGAGTTAACTAAGGAAAACATTGAGCGTATGAATGCTGATGAGGACATCAATACAATTGTTACACCCACAGCCCCTGCTGCTATACATACTGGACCAATTACTAGAGCTCGTGCACGCCAACTAAATTACCAGGTACTTTCGTTTCTTGGTAATGATTCTAATGTTCATGAGAATATGATGCTGCCTAAATTGGATACATTTGTTTTGCTTACAAATGAAGGGCCTAGCTTGGAGAAGGATGAACATTGGAGCAAGAACAAGCATGGAGATGATGGCATGCGCAAGGGGAACAAGAACGGAGTTACAAGTGATGATTTCAGCACTTTGAAGCCACCATAATGGGTGCATGAAGCCTTGGACGAAATATACAAGATGCCACTTCATAAATTTCGTCCCGAGGCTATTTTAGGTGCTGCGTCACCTTATTATTGGGCCAGGCCCATGTAATTTCGAAATACATAAGTATAGGCTATTTTTAGAGTCCGTATGTGTGGGGAAACAAGAGATAGGGTTGATTTCGGACCCCTCCACCAAGGGCCACGAAATTCCCCCCTCTTCCTCCATATATACAGCCCTTAGGGCATCGTTTAGACTTTGGGTTTTGTTTAGATTAAAAGTTCGCCATAGCTGCAACTTCGCGTACTTCGTTTGTGTTCAACGACCAGACAAAGGCGTCACAGAACCCCACCTTGATCAATAAAGCTTTCATCTTATATTCGCAATATCCAGATTGCAATCTTAGTTTCTTGCTTGTTCTTCGGTTGCTCGCAGGAAACAGACCCTCGTGGTCAGGTTGATCGTGCTCCGGCGTCGTCAATAACCTCTCGGAGTTGGTTTAGCGATTGCTAAGGCGCGACGTCCTCGCACGTTCGTAGTCGGATCGTCAAAGTCGACTTCCACCAAAGCGAAATCCACCATCTCATCGAAAGACGGGACACCTTTGCCTCTATCATTAGTTCGCCCCAATGCTTGTCGATCCTGCACTTCACGTTCAGCTTTACAAGCAAGATGGAATAAACGAGTGATATTAGTATACTCCTTATAGTCTAGAATGGTCTGAATCTCTCTATTTAATCCACCCAGAAAACGTGCAAGCATAGCTTCATTCTCCTCAACAATACCACATCTAATCATGCCAGTTTGTAATTCCTGATAATATTCTTCTACAGAATTTTTCCCTTGTCTTAAACGCTGCAATTTTTGAAGCAATTCACGTTGATAATATGGTGGAACCCAACGCGTACGCATAGCAGTTTTCAAAGCAGCCCAAGTAGTTGGAATAGGATATAATCTACAATGTTCAGACCACCATACACATGCAAAACTAGTGAAAGCACAAACGGCAGCAGCAACTCGTCTCTCCTCAGGATATTGTAAACATATAAATCGTTGTTCAGTTTCTAACTCCCAAGTAAGATATATATCAGGAACATATCTACCCTCAAATGGTGGAATATTCAATTTCAGTTTAGGAATATGGACATCATCTCGTACCTGAGGTGGTGGTGCAGGCCTACCATTACGAATATATACCTGAGGTCGACCTGCTGGTGGTGGTACAGGTGGCTGCACGTAGTGTTGATTTTGATCAACCTCATCCTCATAATCTCCCACATAAGCATCCTCCTCCGCATCAGCAGCAGGAGCCACAGAAGTATCAACAGCAGCACCAACAGTTTGGCCAAACGCAAGAGGAACACGGCTTGCTCGGCGGAGGTCTGCTTCGCGACGTGGAGGTAGTCGTTGTTGTTGTTGTTGGAGAGGTGCGTTAGGTGCAGCGGGTGGTGGTGGTGGAAGACGCGCGAGCAATTCATTAAACTTGTTATCGAGCTTTGTTTCGAACGTCTTCTCAAGGCCAGTGATCTTCTCCATGGCCTCTTCAAAATTGTTCAGCACATCTTGCACCTGTTCAGTCATCATTTGCTGAAACTTATCATGAAGCTCCTTGTTCGATAAATTCTCCCAGTCAATCTCGTCGGCTTGTGATCCTGGCATGGTTAGCAGCAATAGAAACACACAAGAATAGGATCCTACAGACTACGAACAAGTGGTGGTGGTGGGTGTCACAAATCCGTCAAGCAAAACTCAAATTCTTACCAGTTCTTACCCAGCAACAGGCGATGATCGACAACCGTTGTAGTCAAAAACTCTCAAAGCTTGGATAGAGCGATTACCAGGGAGAGTCAAACGCACGACGTAGATGTATGTGGAGATGGGAAGGCTTATAATATGGTAGCAAAAACGGTCAGCAATAATCAATTCAGAGATGCAAAGTTGAATAAACGCTCAACGACGGTACTGTGCTGGTCCTAGGCTAGACTGTGCTAGAGACGCGAGCCTAGAACACCAACAAAATCACGGCGCGGCACGTAAACAAGGGAGGAGCACACTCTGAATTTTTTTTCTCTTTTTTTGCACTTTTTTTTCCTCTTGTTTTTTTTGCTCCGCAACAAATTTTTTTCGAAAAAGTCTACAAATGGTTTAAAAACTGCCTAGCCAGAATTTTCTAGACTTAGTTTTTTTTTTGAAATTGGAACTATTTTTCTTCTGCGGATGGCTCGGAAGTTGGGGAGTCCTTCTCTGTCACGACTCGGAGTATCGCGTGATCTGGAAATCGAGAACAATGCAACAATTACTGGACTCGGACTAGGACTGGTGGCGGAGATGAATCTGGTGGAACTCGGACTGGTGGCGGAGATGAATCTGGTGGAACACGGACAGGTGGCGGATATATGTTGCAGGTGAACTCGGATTGGCGTGATGGCGGCGGATATGTGGTGGCGTATATGGATTCGGATTGGCGGTGAATATGTGGTGGTGGTATATGGCAACAGCGACGATGATGATGCGGTGGTGATATATGGCAGCGGCGACGTGACAACCTGTGAACAGAATTCGAAACTCTAAAAGACTAGACGCTAAGACCAGCAACTGGACACGACGATGCAACCGCAAATTCAACAAAGCAAATACAGAAAAGATTATGCAAGGCTCAGATTGGTTCGGATGGGATGAACTAACCCTATTTTTTTTGGCTTTTTCGTGGACTATAGGTATGAAGAACAGACTCGATCTAAACTACGAAAAACTGTAAAATCTCACCGAGCAACCTGGAAATCTGATACCACTTGATAGAGGCAAAGGTGTCCCGTCTTTCGATGAGATGATGGATATCGCTTTGGTGGAAGTCGACTTTGACGATCCGACTACGAACGTGCGAGGACGTCGCGCCTTAGCAATCGGTAAACCAACTCCGAGAGGTTATTGACCACGCCGGAGCACGATCAACCTGACCACGAGGGTCTGTTTCCTGCGAGCAAACGAAGAACAAGCAAGAAACTAAGATTCCAATCTGGATATTGCGAATATAAGATGAAAGCTTTATTGATCAAGGTGGGGTTCCGTGACGCCATTGTCTGGTCGTTGAACACAAACGAAGTACGCGAAGTTGCAGCTATGGCGAACTTTTAATCTAAACAAAACCCAAAGTCTAAACGGTGCCCTAAGGGCTGTATATATGGAGGAAGAGAGGAGGAATTTCGTGGCCCTTGGTGGAGGGGTCCGAAATCAACCCTATCTCTTGTTTCCCCACACATACGGACTCTAAAAATAGCCTATACTTATGTATTTCGAAATTACATGGGCCTGGCCCAATAAAAAGGTGACGCAGCACCTATAATAGCCTCGGGACGAAATTTATGAAGTGGCATCTTGTATATTTCGTCCAAGGCTTCATGCACCCATTATGGTGGCTTCAAAGTCCTGAAATTATCACTTGTAACTCCGTTCTTGTTCCCCTTGCGCATGGCATCATCTCCATGCTTGTTCTTGCTCCAATGTTCATCCTTCTCCAAGCTAGGCCCTTCATTTGTAAGCAACACAAATGTATCCAATTTAGGCAGCATCATATTCTCATGAACATTAGAATCATTACCAAGAAACGAAAGTACCTGATAATTTAATTGGCGTGCGCGAGCTCTAGTAATTGGGCCCGTATATGTAGCAGTAGGGGTTGTGGGTGTAACAATGGTATTGATGTCCTCATCAAGTACTAAAACTTCTCGCGGCGAGTGCGCGAATCCAAAAAAATACTCCCCGCCTGCGCCATGAGGCCCGGAGTACCCTCAAATTCAGCCTTAAGCAGGACTTTTGGCCCTGAAAGTCAAAGAACATCATTCGTCGCTGTTTTTTAGACATGTTTCTGAACCCATTGGCACTTCCTTTTGAAGGAAATTCGAGGGATTATGTTGCTTATAGACATTAGCCCCCCTGGTAGGGACAAACGTACCTTTCTACAGATGCTCTATGATCCGGGCAATCTCATTTGGCCGTAAATTGAAGAAAATCCAGCGCCTATATGCCTTATTCTCCTTGTTTTTGCCGGATGGCATGCTGTAACTCATGCGCGTGAAAGCCAAGAACAAAAGGGCATTCCTGGCATCGGTCCATATATATGTGGAAACGATATCTCCACCATAAAGGACAATAAATTTTGGGGTAGTCAGGCAAAAAGCGCACGAGAAAATGAAGTACTTTCAAGGACTGCCATAGATTGGACAGATGCTCACTAAAACGGTCATAATTTTGTCATTAGGAGTCCGCGTCGGACCCATAAGTACTCAAACTGCTCGCGGCGAGTGCGCGAATCCAAAAAATACTCCCTGCTTGCGCAAGGAGGCCCAGAGTATCCTCAAATTTGGCCTTAAGCAGGACTTTTTGGCCCTGAAAGTCAAAGAACATCATTCGTCGCTGTTTTTCAGACAAGTTTCTGAACCCATTGGCACTTCCTTTTGAAGGAAATTCGTGAGATTATGTTGCTTATAGACATTAGCCCCCCTGGTAGGGACAAACGTACCTTTCTGCAGATGCTCTATGATCCGCGCAATCTCATTTGGCCGTAAAATGATGAAAATCGAGTGGCTACATGCCTTATTCTCCTTGTTTTTGCCGGATGGCTTGGTGTAACTCATGCGCGTGAAAGCCAAGAACTAAAGAGCATTCCTGGCATCGGTCAATATATATGTGGAAACGATATCTCCACTATAGAGGACAAGAAATTTTGGGGCAGTTAGGCAAAAAGCGCACGTGAAAATGAAGTACTTTCAAGGACTGCGATAGAATGGACAGATGCTCACTAAGACAGTCATATTTTGTCCTTAGAAGTCCGTGTCGGACCCATAAGTACTCAAATTGCTCGCGGCGAGCGTGAAAATCCAAAAAATACTCCCCGCCTGCGCTAGGAGGCCCGGAGTACCCTCAGATTCAGCCTTAAGCAGGACTTTTGGTCCTGAAAGTCAAAGAACATCATTCGTCGTTGTTTTTCAGACATGTTTCTGAACCCATTGGCACTTCCTTTTGAAGGAAATTCGAGGGATTATGTTGCTTATAAACATTAGCCCCTCTGGTAGGGACAAACGTACCTTTCTGCAGATGCTCTATGATCCGGGCAATCTCATTTGGCCGTAAATTGAAGAAAATCCAGCGCCTATATGCCCTATTCTCCTTGTTTTTGCCGGATGGCATGCTGTAACTCATGCGCGTGAAAGCCAAGAACAAAAGGGCATTCCTGGCATCGGTCAATATATATGTGGAAACGATATCTCCACCATAGAGGACAATAAATTTTGGGGCAGTCAGGCAAAAAGCGCACGAGAAAATGAAGTACTTTCAAGGACTGCCATAGATTGGACAGATGCTCACTAAAACGGTCATAATTTTGTCATTCAGAGTCTGTGTCAGACCCGTAAGTACTCAAACTTCTCGCGGCGAGTGCACGAATCCAAAAAATGCTCCCTGCTTCCGTCAGGAGGCCCGGAGTACCCTCAAATTCAGCCTTAAGCAGGACTTTTTGGCCCTGAAAGTCAAAGAACATCATTCGTTGCTGTTTTTCAGACAAGTTTCTGAACCCATTGGCACTTCCTTTTGAAGGAAATTCAAGAGATTATGTTGCTTATAGACATTAGCCCCCCTGGTAGGGACAAACGTACCTTTCTACAGATGCTCTATGATCCGCGCAATCTCATTTGGCTGTAAATTGATGAAAATCCAGTGGCTACATGCCTTATTCTCCTTGTTTTTGCCGGATGGCTTGGTGTAACTCATGCGCGTGAAAGCCAAGAACTAAAGGGAATTCCTGGCATCAGTCAATATATATGTGGAAACGATATCTCCACTATAGAGGACAAGAAATTTGGGGGCAGTTAGGCAAAAAGCACACGAGAAAATGAAGTACTTTCAAGGACTGCGATAGAATGGACAGATGCTCACTAAGACGGTCATATTTTGTCATTAGGAGTCCGTGTCGGACCCATACGTACTCAAACGGCTCGCGGCGAGCTTGAAAATCCAAAAAAATACTCCCCGCCTGCGCCAGGAGGCCCGGAGTTCCCTCAAATTCAGCCTTAAGCAGGACTTATTGGCCCTGAAAGTCAACGAACATCATTCGTCGCTGTTTTTCAGACAGGTTTCTGAACCCATTGGCACTTCCTTTTGAAGGAAATTCGAGGGATTATGTTGCTTATAGACATTAGCCCCCCTGGTAGGGACAAACGTACCTTTCTACAGATGCTCTATGATCCGGGCAATCTCATTTGGCCGTAAATTGAAGAAAATCCAACGCCTATATGCCTTATTCTCCTTGTTTTCGCCGGATGGCATGCTGTAACTCATGCGCGTGAAAGCCAAGAACAAAAGGGCATTCCTGGCATCGGTCAATATATATGTGGAAATGTTATCTCCACCATAGAGGACAATAAATTTTGGGGCAGTCAGGCAAAAAGCGCACGAGAAAATGAAGTACTTTCAAGGACTGCCATAGAATGGACAGATGCTCACTAAGACAGTCATATTTGGTCATTAGAAGTCCGTGTCGGACCCATAAGTACTCAAATTGCTTGCGGCGAGCGTGAAAATCCAAAAAATACTCCTCGCCTGCGCCAGGAGGCCCGGAGTACCCTCAAATTCAGCCTTAAGCAGGACTTTTGGTCCTGAAAGTCAAAGAACATCATTCGTCGCTGTTTTTCAGACAGGTTTCTGAACCCATTGGCACTTCCTTTTGAAGGAAATTCGAGGGATTATGTTGCTTATAGACATTAGCCCCCCTGGTAGGGACAAACGCACCTTTCTACAGATGCTCTATGATCCGGGCAATCTCATTTGGCCGTAAATTGAAGAAAATCCAGCGGCTATATGCCTTGTTCTCCTCGTTTTTGCCGGATGGCATGGTGTAACTCATGCGCGTAAAAGCCAAGAACTAAAGGGCATTCCTGGCATCGGTCAATATATATGTGGAAATGATATCTCCACCATAGAGGACAATAAATTTTGGGGCAGTTAGGCAAAAAGCGCACGAGAAAATGAAGTACTTTCAAGGACTGCCATAGAATGGACAGATGCTCACTAACACGGTCATATTTTGTCATTAGGAGTCCGTGTCGGACCCATACGTACTCAAACGGCTCGCGGCGAGCTTGAAAATCCAAAAAAATACTCCCCGCCTGCGCCAGGAGGCCCGGAGTTCCCTCAAATTCAGCCTTAAGCAGGACTTATTGGCCCTGAAAGTCAACGAACATCATTCGTCGCTGTTTTTCAGACAGGTTTCTGAACCCATTGGCACTTCCTTTTGAAGGAAATTCGAGGGATTATGTTGCTTATAGACATTAGCCCCCCTGGTAGGGACAAACGTACCTTTCTACAGATGCACTATGATCCGGGCAATCTCATTTTGCCGTAAATTGAAGAAAATCCAACGCCTATATGCCTTATTCTCCTTGTTTTCGCCGGATGGCATGCTGTAACTCATGCGCGTGAAAGCCAAAAACGAAAGGGCATTCCTGGCATCGGTCAATATATATGTGGAAATGATAATCTCCACCATAGAGGACAATAAATTTTGGGGCAGTCAGGCAAAAAGCACACGAGAAAATGAAGTACTTTCAAGGACTGCCATAGAATGGACAGATGCTCACTAGGACAGTCATATTTTGTCATTAGAAGTCCGTGTCGGACCTATAAGTACTCGAATTGCTTGCGGCGAGCGTGAAAATCCAAAAAATACTCCCCGCCTTCGCCAGGAGGCCCGGAGTACCCTCAAATTCAGCCTTAAGCAGGACTTTTGGTCCTGAAAGTCAAAGAACATCATTCGTCGTTGTTTTTCAGACTGGTTTCTGAACCCATTGGCACTTCCTTTTGAAGGAAATTCGAGGGATTATGTTGCTTATAGACATTAGCCCCCCTGGTAGGGACAAACGTACCTTTCTACAGATGCTCTATGATCCGGGCAATCTCATTTGGCCGTAAATTGAAGAAAATCCAGCGCCTATATGCCTTATTCTCCTTGTTTTCGCCAGATGGCATGCTGTAACTCATGCGCGTGAAAGCCAAGAACAAAAGGGCATTCCTGGCATCGGTCAATATATATGTGGAAACGATATCTCCACCATAGAGGACAATAAATTTTGGGGCAGTCAGGCAAAAAGCGCAGGAGAAAATGAAGTACTTTCAAGGACTGCCATAGATTGGACAGATGCTCACTAAAACGGTCATAATTTTGTCATTCGGAGTCTGTGTCGGACCCATAAGTACTCAAACTTCTCGCGGCGAGTGCGCGAATCCAAAAAATGCTCCCTGCTTCCGGCAGGAGGCCCGGAGTTCCCTCAAATTCAGCCTTAAGCAGGACTTATTGGCCCTGAAAGTCAAAGAACATCATTCGTTGCTGTTTTTCAGACAAGTTTCTGAACCCATTGGCACTTCGTTTTGAAGGAAATTCGTGAGATTATGTTGCTTATAGACATTAGCCCCCCTGGTAGGGACAAACGTACCTTTCTGCAGATGCTCTATTATCCGCGCAATCTCATTTGGCCGTAAATTGATGAAAATGCAGCGGCTTCATGCCTTATTCTCCTCGTTTTTGCCGGATGGCTTGGTGTAACTCATGCGCGTGAAAGCCAAGAACTAAAGGGCATTCCTGGCATCGGTCAATATATATGTGGAAACGATATCTCCACTATAGAGGACAAGAAATTTTGGGGCAGTCAGGCAAAAAGCACACGAGAAAATGAAGTACTTTCAAGGACTGCCATAGAATGGACAGATGCTTACTAAGACAGTCATATTTTGTCATTAGAAGTCCGTGTCGGACCCATAAGTACTCAAATTGCTCGCGGCGAGCGTGAAAATCCAAAAAATACTCCCCGCCTGCGCCAGGAGGCCCGGAGTACCCTCAAATTCAGCCTTAAGCAGGACTTTTGGTCCTGAAAGTCAAAGAACATCATTCGTCGTTGTTTTTCAGACAGGTTTCTGAACCCATTGGCACTTCCTTTTGAAGGAAATTCGAGGGATTATGTTGCTTATAGACATTAGCCCCCCTGGTAGGGACAAACGTACCTTTCTACAGATGCTCTATGATCCGGGCAATCTCATTTGGCCGTAAATTGAAGGAAATCCAGCGCATATATGCCTTATTCTCCTTGTTTTCGCCGGATGGCATGCTGTAACTCATGCGCGTGAAAGCCAAGAACAAAAGGGCATTCCTGGCATCGGTCAATATATATGTGGAAACGATATCTCCACCATAGAGGACAATAAATTTTGGGGCAGTCAGGCAAAAAGCGCACGAGAAAATGAAGTACTTTCAAGGACTGCCATAGATTGGATAGATGCTCACTAAAACGGTCATAATTTTGTCATTCGGAGTCTGTGTCGGACCCATAAGTACTCAAACTTCTCGCGGCGAGTGCGCGAATCCAAAAAATGCTCCCTGCTTCCGTCAGGAGGCCCGGAGTACCCTCAAATTCAGCCTTAAGCAGGACTTTTTGGCCCTGAAAGTCAAAGAACATCATTCGTTGCTGTTTTTCAGACAAGTTTCTGAACCCATTGGCACTTCCTTTTGAAGGAAATTCAAGAGATTATGTTGCTTATAGACATTAGCCCCCCTGGTAGGGACAAACGTACCTTTCTGCAGATGCTCTATGATCTGGGGAATCTCATTTGGCCGTAAATTGAAGAAAATCCAGCGGCTATATGCCTTATTCTCCTCGTTTTTGCCGGATGGCATGGTGTAACTCATGCACGTGAAAGCCAAGAACTAAAGGGCATTCCTGGCATCAGTCAATATATATTTGCAAATGATATCTCCACTATAGAGGACAAGAAATTTGGGGGCAGTTAGGCAAAAAGCACACGAGAAAATGAAGTACTTTCAAGGACTGCCATAGAATGGACAGATGCTCACTAAGACGGTCATATTTTGTCATTAGGAGTCCGTGTCGGACCCATACGTACTCAAACGGCTCGCGGCGAGCTTGAAAATCCAAAAAAGTACTCCCAGCCTGCGCCAGGAGGCCCGGAGTTCCCTCAAATTCAGCCTTAAGCAGGACTTATTGGCCTTGAAAGTCAAAGAACATCATTCGTTGCTGTTTTTCAGACAGGTTTCTGAACCCATTGGCACTTCCTTTTGAAGGAAATTCGAGGGATTATGTTGCTTATAGACATTAGCCCCCCTGGTAGGGACAAACGTACCTTTCTACAGATGCTCGATGATCCGGGCAATCTCATTTGGCCGTAAATTGAAGAAAATCCAACGCCTATATGCCTTATTCTCCTTGTTTTCGCCGGATGGCATGCTGTAACTCATGCGCGTGAAAGCCAAGAACAAAAGGGCATTACTGGCATCGGTCAATATATATGTGGAAATGATATCTCCACCATAGAGGACAATAAATTTTGGGGCAGTCAGGCAAAAAGCGCACGAGAAAATGAAGTACTTTCAAGGACTGCCATAGAATGGACTGATGCTCACTAAGATAGTCATATTTTGTCATTAGAAGTCCGTGTCGGACCCATAAGTACTCAAATTGCTTGCGGCGAGCGTGAAAATCCAAAAAATACTCCACGCCTGCGCCAGGAGGCCCGGAGTACCCTCAAATTCAGCCTTAAGCAGGAATTTTGGTCCTGAAAGTCAAAGAACATCATTCGTCGTTGTTTTTCAGACAGGTTTCTGAACCCATTGGCACTTCCTTTTGAAGGAAATTCGAGGGATTATGTTGCTTATAGACATTAGCCCCCCAGGTAGGGACAAACGTACCTTTCTACAGATGCTCTATGACCCGGGCAATCTCATTTGGCCGTAAATTGAAGAAAATCCAGCGCCTATATGCCTTATTCTCCTTGTTTTCGCCGGATGGCATGCTGTAACTCATGCGCGTGAAAGCCAAGAACAAAAGGGCATTCCTGGCATCGGTCAATATATATGTGGAAACGATATCTCCACCATAGAGGACAATAAATTTTGGGGCAGTCAGGCAAAAAGCGCACGAGAAAATGAAGTACTTTCAAGGACTGCCATAGATTGGACAGATGCTCACTAAAACGGTCATAATTTTGTCATTCGGAGTCTGTGTCGGACCCATAAGTACTCAAACTTCTCGCGGCGAGTGCGCGAATCCAAAAAATGCTCCCTGCTTCCGTCAGGAGGCCCGGAGTACCCTCAAATTCAACCTTAAGCAGGACTTTTTGGCCCTGAAAGTCAAAGAACATCATTCGTTGTTGTTTTCAGACAAGTTTCTGAACCCATTGGCACTTCCTTTTGAAGGAAATTCAAGAGATTATGTTGCTTATAGACATTAGCCCCCCTGGTAGGGACAAACGTACCTTTCTGCAGATGCTCTATGATCCGGGCAATCTCATTTGGCCGTAAATTGAAGAAAATCCAGCGAATATATACCTGAGGTCGACCTGCTGGTGGTGGTGCTGGTGGTTGCACGTAGTTCTGATTTTGAGCAACCTCATCCTCGTAGTCTCCCACATAATCATCCTCCTCCGCATCAGCAGCAGGAGCCACAGAAGTATCAACAGCAGCACCAACAGTTTGGCCAAACGCAAGAGGAACACGGCTCGCTCGGCGGAGGTCTATTTCGCGACGTGGAGGTAGTCGTTGTTGTTGTTGTTGGAGAGGTGCGTTAGGTGCAGCGGGTGGTGGTGGTGGAAGACGCGCGAGCAATTCATTAAACTTGTTATCGAGCTTTGTTTCGAACGTCTTCTCCATGCCATCTATCTTCTCCATGGCCTCTTCAAATCTGTTTAGCACGTCTTGCACCTGTCCACTCATCATTTGCTGAAATTTATCATGCAAATCCTTATTCGTCATGTTCTCCCAGTCAGTCTCGTCGGCTTGTGATCCTGGCATGGTTAGCAGCAATAGAAACACACAAGAATATGATCCTACAGACTACTAACAAGAGGTGGTGGTGGGTGTCACAAATCCGTCAAGCAAATCTCAAATTCTTACCAGTTCTTACCCAGCAGCAGACGGTGATCGGCAACCGTTGTAGTCAAAAACTCTCAAAGCTTGGATAGAGCGATTACCAGGGAGAGTCAAACGCACGACGTAGATGTATGTGGAGCTGGGAAGGCTTATAATATGGTAGCAAAAAGGGTCAGCAATAATCAATTCAGAGATGCAAAGTTGAATAAACGCTCAACGACGGTACTGTGCTGGTCCTAGGCTAGACTGTGCTAGAGACGGGAGCCTAGAACACCAACAAAATCACGGCGCGGCACATAAACAAGGAAAAAGCACAATCTGGAATTTTTTTTTCGCTCTTTTTTTCCGATCTTTTTTTTGCGCTGCTTTTTTTTGCGAAAAATCACTATAATGGCGAGTGTCTCAAAACTCTTCCTAGCTCAAACTGACAGGATGGGCACGAAATTTTTTCGACTGCCCGGACCCAAAAACTGGAAACGGGTCAAAAAAATTCCTATAATGGCACCTGTCTCAAAACACTCAGAAACACCTAAAAATAGGATAGCCAGAATTTTTTTCGAAAAATGCGTTTTCGAAAATTTTTGGGCCTAAACGGAGGGTGGTTTCCGGACTCTCTTTTTTTTTCCAAAACCTACTCCGGCAAGGAAACACGAATCGGAATCTAGATGGATCTCGAAAACAAACCTAATATGACAAGAACTCGGATTGGTGGTGGATATATGGTGGTAGATGGCAGCGGTGGTGGTATATGACAGCTGTGGTGGTATATGGATACGGATTCGAAGCGGTGGCGGATAAGAGGTGGTGGTAGATGGCAGGGGTGATGATGATGGTGCGGCGGCGGCGTGACAACTTATGACCAGAACTCGAAACTCTAAAAGACTAGACTCTAAGACCAGCAACTAGACACGACGATGCAACCGCAAATTCAACAAAGCAAAACCCTAAAAAGATTATGCAAAGGCTCAGATTGGTTTGGATATGATGAACTAACCCTAATTTTTTTTGTGGCTTTTTTCTTGGACTATAGGTATGAAGAAGAGACTCGATCTAAACTACGAAAAACTGTAAAATCTCACCGAGCAACCTGGAAATCTGATACCACTTGATAGAGGCTAAGGTGTCCCGTCTTTCGATGAGATGATGGATATCGCTTTGGTGGCAGTCGACTTTGATGATCCGACTACGAACGTGCGAGGACGTCGCGCCTTAGCAATCGCTAAACCAACTCCGAGAGGTTATTGACCACGCCGGAGCACGATCAACCTGACCACGAGGGTCTGTTTCCTGCGAGCAAACGAAGAACAAGCAAGAAACTGAGATTGCAATCTGGATATTGCGAATATAAGATGAAAGCTTTATTGATCAAGGTGGGGTTCTGTGACGCCTTTGTCTGGTCGTTGAACACAATCGAAGTACGCGAAGTTGCAGCTATGGCGAACTTTTAATCTAAACAAAACCCAAAGTCTAAACGATGCCCTAAGGGCTGTATATATGGAGGAAGAGGGGGGGAATTTCGTGGCCCTTGGTGGAGGGGTCCGAAATCAACCCTATCTCTTGTTT
>NW_021279921.1:135794-136595 GCF_002162155.2 Triticum dicoccoides
CAGCACCTAAAATAGCCTCGGGACGAAATTTATGAAGTGGCATCTTGTATATTTCGTCCAAGGCTTCATGCACCCATTATGGTGGCTTCAAAGTCCTGAAATCATCACTTGTAACTCCGTTCTTGTTCCCCTTGTGATAGAGGCAAAGGTGTCCCATCTTTCGATGAGATGATGGATATCGCTTTGGTGGCAGTTGACTTTGACGATCCGACTACGAACGTGCGAGGACGTCGCGCCTTAGCAATCGCTAAACCAACTCCGAGAGGTTATTGACCACGCCGGAGCACGATCAACCTGACCACGAGGGTCTGTTTCCTGCGAGCAAACGAAGAACAAGCAAGAAACTGAGGTTGCAATCTGGATATTGCGAATATAAGATGAAAGCTTTATTGATCAAGGTGGGGTTCTGTGATGCCTTTGTCTGGTCGTTGAACACAAACGAAGTACGCGAAGTTACAGCTATGGCGAACTTTTAATCTAAACAAAACCCAAAGTCTAAACGATTCCCTAAGGGCTGTATATATGGAGGAAGAGGGGGGAATTTCGTGGCCCTTGGTGGAGAGGTCCGAAATCAACCCTATCTTTTGTTTCCCCACACATACGGACTCTAAAAATAGCCTATACTTATGTATTTCGAAATTACATGGGCCTGGCCCAATAATAAGGTCAGCACCTAAAATAGCCTCGGGACGAAATTTATGAAGTGGCATCTTGTATATTTCGTCCAAGGCTTCATGCACCCATTATGGTGGCTTCAAAGTCCTGAAATCATCACTTGTAACTCCGTTCTTGTTCCCCTTG